>NW_011967235.1:1862691-1979635 GCF_000949405.1 Vollenhovia emeryi | reverse complement strand
CGAAGTTTCAGTTCACTGCATTGTTTTTATTTCCACGGGATTGCTATCGTATCATTTTTGTTTTCAGAGGCGAGCTTGTTAGAACTTTTCCGGCAGTCAGAAATAGCTTATTGTTTCTTTAACAAGAGAAAAAGTTTGAGGAAACGCGACATAAACTTTATACTTTGGATAGATACACGAGTCATTCAAACAATAAATTTATTCGGACTTTGTATTTTCTAAGATATATAAAAAATGTAATTGATTATTATAATATGACATGTTAAACTTGTGTCTCATCTCCGATAATTGATTGATAAAAAGTGAGTGCTACAAGAGAAGATAGCATCTCTTTCTCTCTCTCTCTCTCTCGAGCTAATTTGCAGTACGTAAACAAAATAATATATGCGCAGCGTAAAAAGACTCTAGAGCTTAGCGGGCGAACACCGACGAAGTTTGAAATATTCAACGACATTTATGCGGTGCGTCGCATGCTCTCTCGTAGGATATACACTTTGCAAGCTTTCTCTGGCTGGTAATTTTATTAAAAAAATATTGCGCCCGGCTGCAGCATAATTTATCAAAGGTGCAACGATGTTAGTGCGCTGCGTAATGCAATTATACACGCGCGTTTATCGGAACGCCAGCGTACGTAATGACTTTCCCTCTTTCTCTCCCTTCCTCTTTCGGGTCTCTTTCTCTCTCTCTCTCTCTCTCGCCATTTTTCGCTGTCGACGATATCATTGACGCGAAATAGATGCACGCGGTAGCGGGGAGATAACGCGGAAAAAAGGGCCGGCAGTCGACGGAATAGCGAGATATTTCATGTAAATTCCACCCCATTTTACGCAGTCCACGCGCCGAAGGCCCCCGCGCAAATAAATACCCGCCGCAAGCGGGAATACCTATGGAAATATTACCTCGGGAATATGTTCGGTAGCGAATTGAAAATGAGCAGGACATTTGATACGAACCTTTTGTGTCGGCATTCGCTTCAATATTTCCTATTATTGAAATCCTAGCAAGATATGGGTCGACTCGATATTTCATTTTTATCGTTGAACCAACCTCATTAATTTTATTTCGGAATTGATTAAATGTAATATTTTCCGTAATCTTCAAAAGAGATTAAGTTAAACCGGACTAACAAAGCACGTTCGCACAAGAGCTATTTTTTTTTAATAAGATACCTATCGCACACACTTTATCGAAAGAATATCGAGCGAGTGTCGGATTAGAGGGTATTTGAAGAAATATCCTCGATTTTAAAAGGCGGCTGGTATGCACAATCTCGAATGATACTATCTTATCATAACCGTGTCGATTACCTCTTCGCGTGTGGCTGTTTTTGTACTATCTCTTGGATTACCACGTCGTAAGAGAATCTTTTGATATCTGTTGTCTTCCACAATTTAATTGTTATGCCTTCGGATCGATAGAAATGTCGATACTGTCGACATTAATATATGGCGTCGATATCGGTCGAGATATGGCGTTTTCTTTTACGTTTTCTTGCCCGATTGCTCCTCTTGCAATTCTTTCAAGGTAGTTACGGCTAAAGCAAACGTTCTGTTAATAAACGATAAAATATGCGACAGATATGAAACTATTTTAGCGATGGGAAGATTGATATAGATTTGATGCCGGAATTGAAATTTAATTGGAAATTTATTCATCTAAAATTTTAAATTTTAATATTAAACAGTCGAAAACGAGCTAGTAATTAAATCTTTATTTTGATTAAGCTCTTTCACGGATTGATGACAATATTGAAATATCATGGCCGGTTATTAAAATAATAATGGCATTATGAATTCGACGAGATATTAATTAAGAACGTTAATCACGCTTAGCGGCGTGAGTTGACTCAGTCATTCTCGAAGATATTTCTTCGAATTGTAAGCCGCTAAGAATACCATTGGCCTCCTCGTCAGGGGTAGAGTTTCATTCGTATCGACGTTTACTGTTATACTTTCTGCGGGTGGTCGAAACTCGAGTTAAAACACAAGTACTCTTTATAAAAGAATATTGTTTAAGCTCCCATTTCTGTTGTAATGACACACACGGATGTCAGTTTGCCGAGGCTCTCGAGTCACAGTATAGGATCGATTAGTCAAAGTCCGACCCGCCTCCGATATTACGACTTCTGCCTTAAGTTATCGCAGCCTTAAATTGTTGATATCGTCTTGATTGGCTTGTTTGTTTAGTATTTCAACTTAGTGATGTCGAAAACCTCTCAGTTATTCATTAATAATTAATCTTCTAAAGTGAGGATTATGAGACATAAACATCAAGCGTGAGTGGAGTTTTGTAATTTGCGATAAACTCTCTGTTGGCGAAGTTAAAGTTTGATAAACGGGTTAATATCTTACGACATTCGTTCCATTCCATTTCCTTTTCTGTCCTTTTTAAAACAATAATTGTAAATATATCTCTGCATAATTCCCTCAATATTAAATGTTCGTCATAGATATAAAATATTTATTTTCTACGAAGAGGAGCTGCCACTCTGCAATCGAAATGATTTTATTCTTATAGATGTCTACATTAATGTTTCATGTTGCTCTGCTTGCTAAATAATTTAGACGTATAAATGCGTCTAACAGTTTGGTTTGATCGATGATTACATTTCTCATAACTGTTCGTGACTTCTTACGAGACCCACCTTTTAAGGAATTCTAGGACGCCACCGCGAATATCTCCCGTTGAATAGTTCAAGTTCAGAAATCGTTAAGTTGACTTGTTGAGAAATTTCTTGCTGCATTAGATGTTTGCGGTAACAACCGTGAGAATACGCAAGGAACAGGTTGTTTGCTGGTCAGTGGTATATTCATCAAACGCAAACAGAAGATAGTTGAAAACTTTGGAATTTCAATTATTCGAAATAATAATGTGTTAAACGTGTGAGGACCTCTATTTATTATTATTCGAATAACAACCGCTACATATCAGGCGAGAAAATTATTTAACGTTAAGTATAAAAATTTTATACATATTTAATGTCTAAGTATAATATCAATATAGAAAAAGCATCAGAAAGCAATAAAATAAACGACTTACATATTACTTTTTCTTACGATTTAAAAAAAATCATTCAATATCGTTTTTCTATTTTCTGTATCAAGCGTTGTGCTTAAAGCGCATGTTTCGTGCCTCATTAGGAAATTCGCCATTCCCGTGGGTATACACTGTAGTGTACCGAGCAAACAATCTTCTCCCTTGCATTGTTCGGTAGTAAAATGACCTTATCTTTAGTGCAAGTTAGCAAAGAACAGGAAGACAAAGAAAAGGACGAGAAGCTACGATAAGATAAGCAAATAATGGAAAAGAACCTGTACCTTTGCATGAGCGACGCGTTACAAAAATTGCTATCGTTACACAATTCTTGGACAAAATCGATTTCGAGCAAATAATCTTTTTAAAACAAACCGCAGATTTTGCTTTTACCCAGGAAAAGTCTCTCTCTCTCTCTCTCTCTCTCTCTCTCTCTCTCTCTCTCTCTCTCTCTCTCTCTCTCTCATTTTTTACGATAATTGATTTTTCTTATTTAATTATGCTCGCGATAGCTATTCAGAATATTCGAAAACAGTTTCTTGGTTCTGACCAAGTTACATCAATATCGCATATTTATGTAACGATATTTGACATGACGCAAATTGCGTCCACAAAAAGATCTAAAAATTACATTATTACGTTGAATATCAATACTCAGATTGAATAGAGGCTCTGTTATGATTTCCAGCACAATTGAATGCAAGCTATTGTACATCCATATCTCGCGAATTATTTCGTGAGATAATATTATCTTAATTTGTTACAATCTTTCCGAGTTTCTATTTTGAACAATCTCAGTTCCACGTAAAAAAACCTGTTCTTTTATATATAAGAAACGAAATATACGACAAGAAGATATATATTACGGAAAGAAAAGAGAGAGAGAATAAGTCAAGGACTTTCCAAAAAAACTTATGCGTATAAAGAAGATGAATGCGAACGGTATACAACAATGTGAAAGTCTGTTTTCGTATCGTTTCTTTCCTCTTTCCATGAAATATGGTTAGCCAATTTACTACTAGAAAGCTTTATGGTATGACGTTGTCGAAATGTAGAGATTATTTGAAATCTTGAAGATACTTTTTTTATTGCAATCTTTTTCGAGTTAATCATATTTTCAATTTCTCTGTTTTTACCATCTTATTAATAATTAATATTTTTATTAGCGATAAATTTTTTGATAAATTTCTCAATAAGAATTTATTTCCTACATTGCTCTTCTTTTTTTTTATGCAACGTCAGTTTCTCATAATTATTATATTCCTGTGGTTAAGGAAATAAATGTTGCAACCTTGTGAAACTAAAATAAAATAAATTCGACGATTATTTGGAAAGATAAAAAATTGTTGTGCACAACGCGAATATCAACTAATGTATTTTTCTGTTATTTTTTCAATCGATTCTTCTTTCCTGGTGCCAACAAAATGTAGAGATCATTTAAATTCTGAAAGCAATGTCTGTAGATAAATTAATTATATTTTACCTCAATTTATTTGTACTTTTATATATTTCGATGGTGTGAATCACGGGCATTTTTACTGGCAATAACTTTTTTTAGAAATGTATAATATATAATAAATAATTTGTATGCAATTTGTGACATGCGGTCTCTGTATGAGAAGAGACTAGCTCTACAGTAGAAATTGCGTGCGGATGGCACGCAGCAAAGTGAAAGCGATAAATCCCGAAACAAGGTCGCACACAAAATAACGTCGGCTGCGCGTTCTCGAGCACATATGTGCCCTTTGTATTAAATCGCGTGCTTAATATACATAGCGTTTCGATGGTACTAATGTAAATCAATGGAAACTATAGGAATTCGTATTTCCAAATTGAATTCCGCACAGATTCCGTCGAAATTCTTACTAAAAATCATTACATTCAACGGCAGGATAATTAAACGGAAAAATACGAGTGGAGAAAATAGTTCGGTGAACTTTTATTTAATACTCTTTACACCTAGATGCAGGTTTGACAGCTGAAAATATCGAGGGGAATTTCCAAACGACAGATTTAGATTAGAGAATTTTGGAAGGTGACGAATTTAGATTAGATAAAAGACAAGCCAATATTATCGGGCTTTGTTGTAACGGCACAACAGACGTACGTGTGTTTATTTACACAATGCCCGCAAGTTACAGTCGGTTAACTGTGCTCCAAAGAACAACTGCCTTGGTCACGCTGCGCCCCCGAGTTTTGGACCAATCAGCGGCGTTTCTGTCGGCCGGAGTCAATCGTAACGTACTCACACAGACGCGCGCAGCCTGCCGGCCGGCAGTAACGTTGCGTCGCATCTCTCGGTCTCCCACTTTCGTATCGCACGCCGTTGAGGTAGGACGGTACCTCGTGCTCGGACGTGCTACATTTAACGACGGACATTTAACTACGCGTGATCGAGCAATCGGAATTTCTCTGTGATCGCTGCTGCCCGACGATACGTTATTACACGTCGAAGTGCGTCGTGACGCCTCGTGTTTTTCACTTTACCCGCTTCGTTCGCATTGAGAGAGTGACAGACTCGTCGCTGCGTTAGGAAGATTGTCACGTGTACCAAGGCCGAGGATACTTGCTCCCGTCCCGCAGGTATGAACAGGATGGAATGGGAAGGCGAAGTCGTGCTCTCGATTATTCGAATATGGCAGATCTAATTGTAAGGATAGGAAATAGACCTGACTCACGATCATTGTTTATTGTCGTACGATATTAGTTTTACATTACCTCTCGATATCGCGTAGAGTGCGATTTCTTCGTTCTTTCAATTTCCATTTAAAATATTTTTCACATAATTCAGAAAATATCTGTTAAATTTATTTCATTTATTTAGCATTATCTGTAACGAATTGTTGCATTAAATCCTTCGTAATTCTTAGCTTTTGTTCTGCCGAGGTATTACTCTTAGCAAAGTCGTCAATATTCTCACATTTGAATAAAAATTTCAATAGCTAGGGACATCAGTTTCTCTGCGAAGTTATTTCTGTTTCTGCAGCTATAAATTATTTATTAGTGTCATAAACTGTGACCGTTAAATTTATGTGCATTAAAGATATACGTGTTAGCGTTATGTTAATATTCTGCTGAGTTAGCTGCGCGTGCGAAATGATCTATGACAGGGATCGTTATATTGGCTGCTCGATGTGATTGTGTGGTAAAATAAAAGTGTGATAGGGACAATGCGCGCTCCGATTTTGCGTCGTATCGCGCGGTTTGTTTTTCTAGGTCAACCGGGCAACGGAAAACAAGTTCTCGTGCGTTTTCGGCAACGTGCTTCTAAGGAAAGAAAGCTTCCGCCTTGTGAAAAATTTTAAACACTAAATTTGCACGAATAATATGTCAATTATTGTGTTGATGTCATTCGATCGCAATTGTGAAATGTAAGCTAAATTGCAATACGATCGCGACTGAAACTCAGATTTAAGTATAATTAAAGGTTCTGAGGCTTTAATTATTCTCCCTCTTGTTCGAGGCTCCACGAATAATCGTGATTATACATTTTCATAGAGGATATAAGATATACCGTAAAACATGGGAAAATTTTAGCGGGTGTTTTATTCAGCTGCCGTTATTTCAATATTTGACCAACAATATCAGAGAATGTCTCGGTAATTGATGTCTCTGAAATTAAATTTATTAGGTAAAGTGACAGGAAATACTGACTCGGAAGAGTTCTATCAATTATTCGGAAATTTAATTTGTCAATTAAGAGATGTGGGTTGGATACGATTTAATTTTCGCCGTTAAATTGCCTTGTAATTGGGTCAGTAATTTAATCCTTTATACGGGAAAGTTAAATTGAAATTGATTGAATTATCTTTCTTCCTATATCCATTTTTACTGTATCATTCTATTTCGCGCGTTTCCGACTTTCACTCGACAAGAAAATTGCAATCCCGCCGAGTTATATAATATTGCAAATATATCGAGGATATACAAGGCGCCAAGAGAAATTTATTGCGCGACTCTTATTCTTGAACGGACAAAAAAATTGAACGTTAAATGTCGAGTGCAATTGCAGATCATCGCGCTACTCTACCGGTGTGTTTTCGGCTCGCAAGGGATTTATTTAATAACGTGCAATCTTGGAGATTTACATACTGTGTACTTGAATTAAATGTTTGTTACGGAAGGAGCGCACACTCCGTAGATTGTTATCCCGTGCACTTAACCGTATCTGAAATGCTAATATCGAACGTTCACCGGTTCGTCGTCACTGTAAGCAGTGGTAAGTGACGGCCCTTGTAGCCTATGTAAACGCATATCCGGGCTTTACACAGCGTCGTCGCATAAATTCGTGATTAAATATACGCGTATTGAATAGAAACCGAATTTCGGGCACGATCTCGAGAGTAGTTTCGCAATGTAGAAACTAGATAAAACAATGAAGATGTGTTACAATGCGACTGAACTTACATTTTTGGTCAATTGAATGACTCGACTAGATGACGAACGACACTTGAGGCTCTGAGGGTGGGTTTAAAAAGAGCATTTCGCGTAAAAACAAATCCATACATTTTTTTACAATTTTTATCATGTTTATATTATACATTTATAGCGAATTTCATGACAGCCATTTTACATTTAAAAAATATATTCCTTATGGAAAAATACAGCTATGCACAGTACATAATATTTTTAACGATACAACAACAATAGTTGTTAATTACGCGCGAGGTACAAAAAATGAGTGGGAGTAAGATCTTGTTTTAGGAAAAAAAGAACGTCTTTGTAAGATTCAGAAAATTTATTAGGAAAAACTGGCCACATGAATATGTAAAAATTTTGTATAATCACACAGGCAGGTGGTTTAATCTAAATGTTTGCCGAGTCAGCTGATGCTCGACGAAAATTGGAGCGTGAAATCAATAACTCGAAATTAAACGTGAAAAACGTGCGAAGTCAGCTTCGCCGTTTTCAACGTCAGATTAATATTTATAATTGCTGATCTCTTGCGTCGCTGTTGTTGAAAACGTTATTAAACTGCGCTAAAATTATTCAATACGGCGGTAATATAAATATGTAAAAAAAAATAGTTTGCGTAACAGCTATATAATCTCATTCGAGGCGATTTGGAATATAAATGTAGTATAATTAGACGATTGAATTTCAACAAGTTTAATTAAAAAGTTATCCAGACGGTACTGGAAGCTGCGAGGGGATGACGAATCGACGAATATAATTATCTTCATAAAGCAATTCCTTTAGTAGCTATTTGTTTCAAAGCGCAGCCATGCTTCGTCGAATTTGTGTAATGGACGCTGAAAGCAAATCTGTTTTTCCATGGCTCGTCGCTACGGTTTTGTACCTTGGTTTTAAACTTTACATTAGTATGTAAACCTAGCTTATCTGTCATACAGCTTAGCTTTGACGTCACTGCTTGACGACTGACTCTTTTTAAGTCGTACAGTCATCATATTTAGTTTTGAAGGTAAACGTAAAATATAGCTCGGAGATGAAAAAGGTGGTTCGTGCTTACTATTTTATTTTAAATATAAAAATCAACGCGTAGCTGTATTATGAAATATTAAATTGCTAAAATTAACTTATTTAACGTAACATACATATTTGTTTAAAATAAAGATGCCCCATACATTTAATTTTGACGGACGATTTTACTGAATTTTACCAAAAATATTACGTTATGCATTTATACGTAGCGAAATCTAGTACATTTTTAACTTAAATAAAACTTAAAAAAAACATTGAAATAATTGCAAGATACTTTGCTCGGAAGATCTACGTTTTTCTGCGCCTTTTGACGTCAAAGGTCAAAGTAGGTGTTGCGTAACTCACCTGTATCGTTTCTGTTTGCGATAAAGTTCGAAACGAACCGGAAGCGGTGAGATACGTGCTTTTTGTTTAAACCCAGTTTTTCTAGTAAAAGCGTCAAGAGTGGCAAAACAATAACGTTGACATGCACCGCGAATTGATCTCGTCGAGAAAACGCGATAAGTACATATCTCGTGCGTTTAATAATTACACACAATTTTCATACGCGTACTTAATCGCGCTTATTCGGAATATTAACGGTTGTCAAAGCGTTCTTTATCAATGTTACGGTTGCCTCGATAAAATCAGAAAAAATCTGATAAATTAGCTTAGAATAAATAATGTTCTAAGCTAGTTTTTCCTTATTTAAAGCTACTAACAAGAGCTAAATGAAGGAGCGAGATGATTCTCTGACGGTCTGTGTATCAGGGAAGACCAAAGAATACAAGTTTTAGTGATTATCTCGGTATTAACAATTGTCACAACTGCAGAATCAGCGCTTTTCACGCGGGAATACCACGATCCCGTCTATATAAAAAAGGTCGCGTACCTTCGTTTGCACGAAACGGCACGTCACATGCTCGCGTCTCCCGAAGGATATTTCCTGTCTGTAAAAACGGAGAATTCCGGACGCGCGCGACAACTCCCTTTTTCAGTGTGGACATAGAGATTTTTGCCGCTGGATAAAGGACAATGGCTGGCGGATAAAAAGAATTATAGAACGGCCGTTGGCACGGGCGTCGCCGAATCCGTCAGATTTGTCGTTTCGGTCGACTAGACCGTTCCAAAATCGAAAATAACGAACGCGTTTGTTCCCAGGTCCATCGCGGTCACCATTCTCTCGGCCTTCGCAGGGTTCTTTAGGAAAAACACACCTAAACGTTACGCATTTTAATTTATACCACTTTACAGTTAAAAGCGTATATGATGTGATTAAGGAAAACATAAAAAGTAAGATCTTATATGAACGGTGTAATCGAGGGTGTAATTAAGTTGACACTTTCAAATCTCGCGATTTTAATGGATTTTCTCCCCCCGTGATGTGTGCAAAATTAAAAATATCTTCGCGAATAATTTCCCAAAATGAAAATTCCGTTAGGATAAAAAACCGTTTGAAATTAAGCTCTCTCGCAACTGCAGTTACACTGCTGTTTTTCACCCGCATTTCTCCAACATGACGCGCGGCTGGCATTTTTCCGTGTTTTCGCTGCCGTGAATTCCGCGTGCATGGAAACGCGCTACGCCGCGCCGCTTTCCAGCCAGATTGCAGCGTCAAAGCTGCGCCGAGATTTGCCAGCTCGTAGAACAAAAGGCTACAAAGCCTTTGCAAATGACATGATCCGCGAGCTTTTTCGCGTCCCGCCGTTGTATTCGGCGCATCCGCGACATATACGAGCACCCGCGCGTTTACAGGACAGCCCCGAGAGTTGCTGCTCTGAAAAAAAAATCTTACCTTTTCACTTGTGTCCGTCTTCCGTTTTATTCTTTTATCGAAGAAAGCATCCTGATTTTTATTAAACGGATAGTTGCAAAATGCATAATATACGAGCATTATTTACTAAAAAAACCTGGTACTCAGTTGTTTAATTTGTTCAATCTACTTAAACGATTGCATGCATGTTGTTTCTTTCCGTGATAAACGACGTGATAAACAAGCAATTAAAGAAAAATTATGGAAATCAAGAAACGCAAGAAGGGCAGTAATCATAAGTCTCTTTTGCTTTATTTCTACATTGAGATTATTTATATTGAGTTGTTTTTATTTCCAAGATCAGTACCAAGTTACACTTGCCGCTATAAATTGAACGCGATTAAATAATTGTCGTTGTTTTTTAAGTAGAATATCTTATATCAATCATGTTTTCCGCCACAATTGGAAATGTCACGAACAAAACGTCCTTCGTTACGATTATTGAGGTTCTTATTTTACGCCCGCGCGATTGCAAGAGATAATAAAGCTATCCACGGAGATAGTAAATGTTGGTGTATAATTTAGATAACGAATCTCGGGATATCGTATGAAGTATCTTGTTGTCGCTGTTTGCGAGAAGAGTTGTGTCTTAACACGAACGACGTATTCCGTACTTAGGACCTTTCAAGAATTTTTCTGATACACCTGTCGCGTACGTCGTCGCAAATAGCGAAAATATTGCAAACGAGGTTGCTAACGAATTCCTTCGCGTTATATTTACATTCGCATAACTGCGAGTGACACGTATCATTGTGATGGAAATGAATGACGACGTTTTGCGCGGATGATAAATAAATCTCGAATCGTGTCGCGATGGCGCAATGGCGTATTCGACGGCTGAATCGCGTCGCTATGCTTGCCTCGTGTGTATCGACGTCTATAACGGAACGTGCTTTTTACAAAATCCTTAATTATCCGGAGAAAGTAGTACAAGTTGCAACTCGAAAGTGTTTTGTCCTAGAATGCGACGAGAAATTGGTGGTGTAGCACGTCTCTTCCGACTTCGGACAGGTTTTTAGAATTATTACAGAACCGCGAGGACTTTGCCTTTGCACTTTGTTCACAAATATGACGTATTTATTCAGCTTGGTCTCGCGATGAGAAACGTCGTTCCGGTAACGTGACGTGTTCTTTCTTTCTCTCGTGTGTCGCAACTTGTTGTAACGCTTCCGATATTTTCAACAAAATAATGTGGACCATCGGTGACGATTAGCAAATAGGTCAGCAGTTTTTCGGCAATAATTTTATCGGTATACTGTCACATCCAATGCTTATCTTATTGACTATGTTAGCTTCTCCATAGAGAAACTTCGATTACGTCATTGAGGCAACCTCGTAACCTTCCGGATAACTCGGCGAAGTTTAAAGCGCTGTTTTCGCGAACTTGCGTTTATCATCGCAAGATTTTCGGTTGGCTCGAGTCCGCGTCGCAATTTGTCTTACAATTGAACGAATAGACATGCTGGCCACTTTCATCGAAAATAAAACGGTCTCGAGAAAAATCTCGACCAAAATCTCGCGCAAGTATGTTCGCGCTTTGAAATAAAATAGTTTTCAAACGATCGAACCGAGAAAAGAATCTATAATCCAACGTCCAGTTCCGAGAATAACGCGTCTAAAATTATGATTTCACATCTTTCGTAGAGTAAAGGATACTTTTAATAAATGATCTTTTTGTGTTTCTTCCACAAAGTTTTCTTTACAAAATTAATAAGAAAAGTAGGATAGAGGGCGACGTTACTACATGAAAATAGATTTGTTTCGAAGTTTATTTTTCTCTTTATCTATTTTAACAGTTCTTTTTTTATTATATATTCTTTTAATATTCTTTACTCTTACGTGTAGACACGTAACACTACATGAGGCACGTAGCAGATATGGAACAATAAATCGATAAGAAAATCAATATTACTTCTTTATTATTTAAAATATAAAAATTTAAATGCTAACATCGAACGCTTGAAAGAATTTTTATGTGAAAAAATGTATGTACATACTTATAATTTTTATTTCTTAATTTTAATCACATATATTTATATCTACGAAGCACGTATACACTTTCTTGGTCAAAGTAATAACAAAAATATTTTTTAATTTTATCGTAACTGAGATGGTATTTCTGATATCCCTCATTAATGGAAACAGAATTGAACTTTGTTCGATGATATCTATTGTTTGCATTCACAAACCCTCCATTGTTCGAGCAACTTGACTTTATTTAATATGTTAATTTCTGCATCGTAATCTTTTCTTCGAATGGGTAGGGACCTCTTAACAATCGATGGTCATTGTTCTTGCGGCAAAGTAGAGCAAAAGAAGGTCGGGTCGTAAGGAAATTCTATTACCTTCGTCTTACTAACTGCAAGAGAAATGTAAGTAATACTTTACAGTACTTGATCTTTCATTTGCATTTCTCTTGCCCCAAGAAGATTAAAAAAACCCAACGGCGATAATGAAGTCTGCTTGCAAGTATGTTACTTTCAGTTATCGGGATATGATTATTACGGTCAAATTTAGGCAATTAAAAGTTTTGCTATGCGCAAAAACTACTTGATGAGCTAAGCGATATCTGCGGCGCATAACTTTCCCAAAATTATGCAAGAGTATTAATATTGTAATAACTATCTCATTATGTGTCTATCTCATTATGCATATTATTATTCACAAAGTTGGGTGCAATGTACTTTACATTTATATTGTAGTTTATAATTAATACGCGGAATTGTAGGTACACTGATGTGATATTTGTTATCTGGCAAAGTATACATTTGAACCACCACTGAGGATATAAAGATGGGAAAACATTTTTGAATATTATATATCTAGTTTATATTTAACCTCTTCCGCGTAATGAATATTCATACTTATAAGGAGTATCAAGTGAGTTTATTAATTTTTTGAAATAGATTTTTATGAAAAGAACTTCGTGCCATGGAATGTTTTTAAAGGAGTGTTGATTGCGAAACGTAAGAGCTTTTCAAATAACGAACTCAAAGTATAAAGATAATTTATTTCTTCATACATTTATATTACTTTTTAATGATATTCTAATTTCTTTAATGTTTTTCATAGTATCTTTAAAAGATATTTATATTTTATAATATAACTTTTAAATATACAGAGTTAAAAATTATTTTTTGAAGAATTTGTTAAATAGTAAAAATTGCATTTGTTGTGTAACTGAAATGTCTAAAACAAGTGTATTTATAAATTTCTCTTGCATTGCTTCATAACTTGTTATTATACTTATCTTATTGAGGTATATACTAATTGTAAGAGCGATTTACGCGATCTTGTTTTTATTGCAAACGGCAAAATCCTGATATTAATGTAGAGATAGGATTACTACTACGATAATAGACGAGCGTAGGCTTGTATTTTCCTCACTAATTATAATCGCGAATTCGCTTTTCATGTTCGCCCATGTCGGTGTGAGTCGTCGTCCGTCTATAATTAGGCTGCATTGTCACCTGACCTGTTTAGCCTCGCATGCAAACGGATTTAATTCGACAAGCCGTAATCATCGACATGACAAGTTGTAGTTTAATTACCTGCAGTGCGACATTGACTATTTATTTCAAAGCTTTGCAGAAAATTGAGTACAGAAACAAACTAAACATAAAGCAGACGATTTGTCTGTATTTAATTTGTTGAGGATGAACAATAATGATGTGAAGTTTTTAAAATAATATGTCTATTAGAATTCATGTTTTGTCCAATTTTAATTTTTTGATTTTTTAATTAACTTTTGAAAGAGATGATTCACGGTACATCCTTAAAGCTCCTTAGGTTAAGGTGACTCGACTGATCCGCGTTGACACTATACACAGTGTTGGCAAAATTGTAAACAAGGCGTGAAAAGTAACGTTGAAAATTATTTTTGCAATTTACAGCGTTATTTTTAGCGCAATGATTTTACATTTAAAATAATTGACGTCATCTGTCCGAGATGGCTGCAGTGAGTGAACAGGAGCCTTAATTTCCAGTGTCCGTGTAAATGTTTAATGGATGTATTGTGTTTTATCTAATTAAAAGACGGGATTAAATTAATTGCACTGATATCGGAAAGCTCGTGATAACATCTTTTCTCGATGATAAAAAGGGTCTTTAATAGTGAGCGAATCTTTATTGGCTTTTGTAAATGCGAGAAATTTGTTACAATGATATTTTTATTATTGAAAATTATGCGCTATCTCGTACACGAGCCATAATTATTTGAGAATAATTACGATATTTATCTAGAGAATTGTGCTAAAATGGGTAAAATGTACTTTTCCATTATATCGAATAAAAGCGGATTGTTATTTGCAATTTCGCTATAATTTATTGTTCTCGATGCTGAATTTGGCCGGATTTTTGTTTGGTCGTTTTTCGGTACATTTACGAGATTACTCGTGATCATGAATATATGTTTGCAATGTGGCGATCGACCGAGGCCCGTATTAACAGTGCCACGCTACCCGCGATCTCACTGCCGGAAACTGTCGCGAAGTTGTCGAAGTTGCTTCGATTAATACTCGTTCCTGCCGGCAGGAAGCCGATGAGCCACCGACGAACTACGACGAACGGTTTCTAGCTTTTTGCTCGGAGCTGTAATGCATTTGTAAAACGTGACACGTTTGATAAGCCGTGGTTGCGGGGGTTTAGAAACTCTACAGTAGCTCTATCCATTTGTATGCTCGAACAAAAAGCGCATGTAACACAAGAGATGGGAATAAAATAACAAGAGATAGAAGGATACTTAAAATCTTTAATAAATCGTTATGTCTAGTGACATGAAATAAAGTTTGAGTTAAAAATATCGCGCGTATTGCAAAAGTAAATCTGCAATGACATCCAGCAGCCAATGATTATAGATCCGTCACTAATCGAACAAGAAAACGAGAAGAAATTTTCTGATATGATAACTTAATAAAAACTTTTCGTCACGTAGATGACGCCCCTTTCAGCCATCGTGTGCGATCGATCTTGTTATTAAAGTCGTGCTGTGCGGCGCACAATTCACCGATTTATGCTAGAACTTTCCTTTGCAGGTATCGACAGTATATCTTCCAACAGACAACGGCGGTGCTGGCGAAGATATTGTCTTCGTAGGAGCGACGCGCAGCTTCGGAAACCAATTAAACCAACTGTTTCTCCGCAAGAAACGTATTTCCGTCTCTCGTAAACTGAAATCGCGCGATCTTCGAGTTTGGATCTGCGAATCTAACGAGAACCGAAGCGGTGCCGAAGTGCTGCCGAAGCGTGACTCTTTGATCGTGAAACACTCGAATTTGACGCGAGACTATAAGATGATGCTAATGCAGGAGCCCGGCTGGAAGCTGGAGCGTAAGGGCTCGGGGGCGCAGGTGTTGCGCAAGGACGGATCTCACTTCAAGAGCAGCACCGCACGCGTGTGTTTTCGTTGCGACGTCGAAATACGCGAGTTCGTGCCCGATGAGGATTACGGCGTGGAGAGCATGGAAATGGAAACGGCCGCAAGTCCCCTGGCGATGCTGTCCAGTTGCGTGGCGGCGCTCTGCGTTACCATCCTCTTGCCTTGGCTTCTGATCGGGGGTTAAATCGCTCCGCCTCTATCGTCGATCACGGCGGGACGTCGTCGCTCGAAAGGTTCGCATCGGCAACATCATCCTTCGATTGATTTTCGACTACGAGTGTGCTACGGGTATTGGTATCCGTGTGCTCTTACGCTGCTGAGAATATCCCGATAGTCGCTCACCGGTTACCAACAACCATGGCTACCGATGGTTGTGACGCAAATTCTTGAGTCGGATGTGCGCAAGGAGTTACGATATTATTGTAACATAATATCGCAGTATCCATAGTCATTGATACTGTAATACTTTCGGGCATTTTTTTGATTGGAGGAAAGACTCGCTTCCCGTTCGAACATTGTTCATTTTAGATGTCATAAGGAAAGACATCTAAAATTGCATGAGATAAGAGTGTTGTGCACTTTTGCTCAATCGAAGAATCAGGATAGAGAGAGTGGTAGGTTTCATTGTTATGGTTATAAATAGAATTTGTAATTGCAGATTGATACGACGATCCATAAGGTTATTCTTATCGATTTTATTTACTACAAATTTTTGGAATTTATGACACAACACAATTTGTTACGAGATTTGAATGCGTCGAGAAGAATTCTGAGTTAATGCATGATGGAGCAAGTATTTACAACAGCGAGCTAGAGACTCGTTCGAAGAGTAGCAAGCACTGGATATTTTTTAGAATAAGTTGTAGTATTTAATAAACGAGACAAGTGATATTGATGTTTGGATGTTATATCCAAGATTTTCAATGTTGTGAGTAACGAGAATATTTGACTGATTTTTTTTTGTAATTGTATAGGTGAGCAAGAGTTAGTTGTATGTGTAAGACGTACGTGTCGATCTTGTAACGGTACAAAATTCAACATAATTATATTTTGCTAGATATTACGTAATCTAAATTTTGTAAGCATTTTATATCGATTAAATTATCTACACAATGAATTTTAAGTCCTTGATATATGGAGGAGAAAGGTGATAAAATAATAAGTAAGTAGAAATCCCGTATTTGCCCGTCGTTGGCAGGTGATTGATTCAACCTACACTTGCTACAGGTGGCATCGAGGCACAAGCGATTCACTCTTCCCTTCCGTCTCCTCCCTATCCGAGAAACCGCTGGTTACACCAACTGCTGTTAAGATTTAATGGTCCCGTACGGCAGCTGTGCTACTGCAGATTTATCCTAGCCGTTTTATGAACCTCGCTGTATCGTTAGATTTTAGATTAAGAGCCGAGTAACAGCCGGCTACAAATTCGCAAGACCACGCGGACATAAGCGAGATTATAGAGGAGGGAACGGCTATAATATCCTGCTCGTACTACTAAAGTCGTCGGTGAACTCGAAACAACTTGATCGCACAGAATATTCCTGTCATTTATATTCCGTCGACGTCGCGAAGCGACGGCCGAAGAGGCAGCCTCGCATGGCGGATAAGCCGTCACTTTTTGTGCATAGCACACTTTCAATATCCGCGTGTAACTTTATTTCTTTTTCTTTTTAATTCTCTAATGCCCAAATGCCACTTTTGCGAGATAAAACACGGTTATCGAGTGAGAACTTTGGAATAATAATGGTAATCGGGAGGAGAAAAAGTTTAAAGTACTAAATAATTTTTATAATTTTCCACGGTATAAATGTGTAAAGACCGATGTACACATATATACCCGATTGGCTGCGAGATATAAATAATGCAAAAGAAGATGAAAGAATAAAGAGCAGAGTAGCCGGAATAGGGATTTTAAATTTCACTAATTTATTAGATTCACGTGTATTACGCATGCAGCAGATTTACCCCGCTAAATTATATCTCTATCGAGCATTATTTTCTCTCACGATATATCCAAGTGATCGATTTAAAGCTAGATGTACAACAGTCTGCAGTTTGTGCGTTATGTAAGACATTCCACCAAAATATGCCTCATCAAGTTTGCATTAAGGAAACGATGTCTCGAAAATTTCCAACTAACTTATCAATAGCAGCAGTTGACGTCAATAGCAGCAAGACGAAGTTGTCGAGACTTTGAACTCTCGGAGGATACTCCGTCCACCGTTCTCCAAAGAAACGCCTGATGAGCTGTCGTTAAAGAATGCCGGCAGTAATCGCGTCTGTAACGTAATCGCTCGTCGAACATCTGATCGTTCGTGCATCGCGAATATTCGTCGTAAGCTGGCACCGTTACATTATGTAGCGATGGCACTCTCGTACCTTGCACCAGTATCGGATACTTACGATATAACAGTCTCGAGCGCGAGAAATAGATTCTTTTAGAGATGACGTCGACGCGACAATAAAACCGTCGTACCGTTACGCGACTTAAGTATGCGGATTCTCGTGCTGCTTTTATTTTCAAGTAATATTGTCGGTAAAGTACGCTGTATCCTACACAATTCGCGTCGTCGTTTGGATGTTGCTTGTGAGAAGGTGCCACATTATTACTGAAATTTATAAAATCTCTCCACGCGCGATACCTACTTGTCTCTTTTTCGAATGAAATTTTACAAAATAATATTCTCTTTCGAACGAATGTTACTTCGGTAATCTCGCAGCATCATTTCTATAATCTTTTTAATTATAATGAATTTTACGTTGGATAAGAAGTTTACACGAATTTATTTAAATGTTAACTACTTTCATTTAATTTTGAATATAATACACGTTATATATATCTAAATTTTTTAAATATCAACAAATTAGTGTACCGGCTTTCACTCGACATATGTGCACTTCTCTCTTTTACTAGTGTGCTACCAGCAAGGGATTTGAAGTTTGCGGCCGAACTTCCCTTTGCAAATCCGTCTAGGCTTTTCATATTTCTCTGGTTTCTTGCACGCTATTGCCGGTATTGGTCCGGGGACCATCACCGTTATATGAACGTCTTCCGTTTGTCGGTGGCCGTAAATTCGTTACGCGTGGTCTTGCGTGCTCGCGCGAATTTACGTCCGTCGGTCGGTGCGACTCTTGAAACGTACCTCGAGTTCTACTTTACGGACCGGAAAGATGGATGAGAGCTTCGCGGGAGGCGAGTTGAAATAAATTTCGACGAGACGAGAGAGGCTCGCGGTAAATTTTTTCGTTCGGCAAGACCGAGAGAACGAACCTCAAAGGAAGAGCCAGTTTCTACCGGCTTACATGTGCGGGCAACTTGCTCTCTGTCTCTCTCGCTCACTCGTGCAAAGAGTATCGGCGAATGCTGAAACGAAGGAGGTTCTGCTCCGAAAGAGGCTGGTAATACTAAAGAGACTCTCCCTCCAACTCGTCTCCTTAACCTGCAACGGTACTGCACTTCGTGCAATTTCACGGAAGACTACAACCGCTCGTCGAGATTTTGGATATTTAATCGACAATGCTGTTCGAAAATGTCGAAATAAGAGAGAAATTCGCGACGAGCGTAACGATTATAAGCCAGTGGATACACGTTCAGAAATAATTGTCACATAATTATTATAATTTGACGAAATAGAAGTAAAATAATTCATACAATTGGAGGATTCAATAATATGTATATGTAAAATAATGCGATTAGTATTGTATTTTCGACGTTGTCGGTCTCTTTCGTTAATTATCGCGTTGGTATTCGGCAGCTGGCGCGAAATTATTGAAAGACGTACAATATAATTTACCATTCGACTCGTTTAAAGGTGCATTTATTCCCGAATAACCGTCTAGTACTATCTTTGCAACATTAACTCGTAAAATATTCTGCAGACGAAATACTTCATATCGTATCGCTCGAAATTGTTCGTTGCCATTTACAACGGTAGAGGTGTAAAGATGCAGTTACTTGGCCATAACGCGACCAGCGGAGGTGCTAAATTTTCCAAGCTTGCGAGTAAAAGTATTCTTGGAACGAGTAAAGATATCGAGGAAATTTTCAAATTGCGAGATAATGGTCGCGAGATAAAATACACAAGGACGCTAATTTTATCAAGTAGTCGTGAAAAGGCGAGTCTAATCGATGGATTACTCAACATTACGGCGCTGTATAGCGCGGCGGACAGAGTCGGTCTTTTTTTTTCTCTCCACGTTGTGCGGACGCACGGGCAAAAATTCTGTTCGGCGAAATAGTGCCGGTAAATCAAAGTTTATTCGTCGCGTAAATCGCACGCGTGGTAAAGTGCTGTCGTCAAGCGGCCGACAATGCTGTTGCAACAAATTGTGTGCGCATACGAGATTTCGGCGTAAACCGTGTATATAAGCGCGATTATGCATAGGATGCCATAGACCGCGAGAATGCATAATCAACAACGTGCTATTTGTTTATGTTTCTAATAAAACGCAAACAAGATAGAGCCATTATTTCCGCGTCAGCGGCTTGTTATTCGTTGCAAATTATTCTCGAAGAGAATTGTTACGGAAACTCCACGAATATACACTTGATCATTTATCTGAATACATCTTCGCTTAATTATTACGTCTATATTAAATATATGACATCTGCGGTATATTTTTTAATAATCCTTTTTAGAATTGTTCTAAAATATTTGATTATTAAATATAATTTTATAAATTTCGTTGTGATTGATATAGTGAGTTTTATTGGAAACTAGACAGTGTTAAAGATGATCGACCTACAGTTTTTTTACGGGTTTTATTTTAAGACGCGCCCTCTTTCGACTTATTTTCCAGAATAGAGCCGTATTCATTGATAGATATTATCCGGGAACAGACCGTGCAAGACGCATGCACACACAATTACCTACTTACGGTTCATTAAACTATTTCCCAATCTTCAATCTCGCGCACACGATGGCATGCGAAGACGTGTGGAAATGGATCACAGTAGACCGACAATGGCGAGCGCTCAGTCGATCGGAAGCGTGCAAAAATCTCAGCAAAGATCTTGGTAATATATTACATTACGCGTGTTCACCGTGCAAACTGAATAATTATGAAACTGCAAATTATAATTTCATAAAACTACGATATTTTATAATTACGTGATTACACAAATTATTAAAATTTTATAAGAAAAATATGTGAGTTCGGTTAAAGCTCAATTTTCCGTTAACGCAATAATTTGACGAGATTAAGAAAAGTCGGTCTTGTTTTCCAAAAAATTGCAATTAATCAAATCGATAAGAGGTAGATGCAATGTTTCATATTTGAAATATTGCTCGGTTTACCTTCCCCTGACCGAATTATTCGGCGTGTCGTATCTCGTATATAATCTGGATCTTATGAATAAATATAAGACATTCGCGCGTCTCGCCCACCGCAATCCGGGATACGACTGTCGTGGTGCCGTAGCGAGAAGATATATGGACTGTAGAAAAATTTCGCATCGCCCCGCGCCGCGTTGAATCGTTAACGAATCCGTCGCGCAACGCCCACGCTCGCGAATGTCTTAATGAAGGCAATCCAATTAGTATGCGCGGACAATGGAAGAGATCACGGGAGGCACGAATCTCTTCCGGATCCTGGGTCCCTTTCGTTCCCGCCCTCCCCTCCCGCGACTTGCATTCTCAGCGTTCCCCGTCGTACGAAATATGCGCATGCTTTATAGGGCCGATGAAATGTGTGAATTTAATTTCTCGGTGCTGCGGGCGCATAAATATGCATCGCGCGGCGCCGACGACGCTCCTTCCCCGCGCTCTGATTTATGCGCGATTACACATTTACTGGAGCGGCGACGGATTCCGCTGACCGTCCTCGGTCAGCGGTTTCGATATTGTCCGGATGGACGAGAGGAGGCGGCATAAAAGGACCGCCGAGAACTTTAATCGATAGCCGAGCTCTCTCGATAATCCGATCCACCGGCCGGATCAATTCATCCCGCGGCATCCGCACTTCAATATGAATCCCGGACCACGGTTATTTTATCCCATAGAGTAAGGAATTAGCGGTGGCCCGGTCTTCCGGTATAGAAAGGTGCCGGAAGAATTTTTATATTATAAGATTAATTGTCGTCACACGCATTGATTAACTGTTTCCATTTTAAAGTAAATCATTAATTGTAATATACACACATTTTTTTAGCTGATCGAAAAACGAGGAACGTTCGTTATATATTTTTAATCTTTTGTAAAACTATTGTGTTTCCATCTATCATATTAAATGTAATGGATTAGTCTTTATTTTATTTTTGCGACCTTTTTGTAGCTCGTTCTATTATCGGCTTTTTCCTATATGATTTTGTAAAAACGCGAGCCTGTTTGATTACTTATTTATTAAATTCTTCTTTTTTATCGCGTTAGGTATGTTACATTGACAAAATTACATTGGATTGAGGAAAAAGGGAGAGAGAGAGAGAGCAGTCTGATTATTTTAAGTATTTGTTTCGATTCCTTTTAAAGCTCTCTCGTGAGCTCCCGTTCAACGGTGCGGGATAAATTCGGCGATATTAATTTTTCTCGTTCCCCGCGACATGTACTCGCATTTTATATTACGTGTCAGATAAATCGATTTCCGCAGAAAATGTTATGTAGGGCCCCGGCGTGTGCATCCTTTTCTCTTTCGGAGCACGTACGGACGACCATGAAAGTTAATCAAGCAGTCCGACGCATCGGGTATTAAATTAATCCCAACACGTTGTGTGCAGAGCTCGCGAGAATGTAACCAGCCGCGACGGCTGATTGATACAAATTGGCATCAATTTCCTTCAATTTGCGAGGGATCTCACAATTTTACGACGCTAGGCGGCATCTGCCGACGTTGCCGGGCGCCTCGCCGGCGGCGGCCAAAGCGTTTTCCCTCTCGTACACGCGCGGATCGATGTTGACTGGCTGTGTCGTCGGTAAAGCCGGAGATATCATTTCGAAATGACTTGGGTAGGTGGCGTATGAGCCGCCTCTTTTCTCGACGTCCTCCCGCGAGGGTCCCTCTCTGGGTTCGACATTTATATTGTATATCGGTCTTATTATGAATTGTTAATTGTTATTTCGAGTATTGTACTTTTGCTGCATCAATCGACAATGTTGCATCTGGTTGTGAGATTAAGCATCCTATCTGGTTTTGCACTAATTAACATTTAATTAAAAATGATAATTTTTGGCTTTACATTAATTAAAATTTAATATCTTGAGCTCGTTAATTTTAATAACACGCCTCGTCGACCGGTGAGATAATTCTTCCTTCTGATATCGCGATTGTTGGACGCGAAATTATTTAACGCGGCTAATAATTTGATTTCGCTCTGACTCGAATTTCAAATACGTCGATTCAAATATAAATTACGTTTGTATATTATAATTTTCCTAATTTACTGATACAATTTGTGTTTTCTTTTTCAGCTGCCGGATCTGAACAACCTCGACGAAAAGGTGAGTCCACAATAAAGATGGCATTCTAACAACACACAAATTTTTACAAGAGATATATACATGTAATCCTCGTGAAATGTAGCAAAATCAATCGCAGCATATATTTCCGTATAAATCTCAAGTCTGTACGTACAATAATTGCTGTCGGCACGCGTGATCGATGAGTTTAGAAAAAGCTCTACGTACTGATGACAATGATTCGATAGGCGACAACCGTACTGCGTCAAGTATAGACCGCGCGGTTTAAATATAGACAAAGAGAAACGTTTTTACAGATACATAAAAATTACAACGTTAATTTTGCACGGAAAATTGCATTCCTACGTGACTATTATCATAAAGTGGCGAGTCAACGCGATGCAGGTAATGAGAATGCAAAAAGTTCTAACGACTCCGACTTATCTACCGTTTACCTTATCATCTTTCTATTTTTGCGCCGTTAATAACGCCTCGAATTAACGCGATATTAGGTCTTAGCTCTTCGATCTTCGTAATTTTTATGTTACGCTGACGTACCTCGACTTATTAGAAAACTTACTGTACATAATAACTCGTATCTGATCGATCAGTTAATGTTGGGTTTGGAGCTATGCTCCATTACTTTTTTTTTTTATCGAAGGTTTTTACAGAGGCACCTGACATTGTTTCAGTACATTACGGATTACTATCACGTGCGTTGTTACTTGTGCATTGAATTTTAAAATAGTCTTGAGGATTATTACTTATAGATTATTATAAATTTTATCAGTCGAAACTAATCTCTATCTTTGTTTAAAAAATTAAGGAAAAAGTGGAAAGAGAAACGATGGTAGATGATATCAATGCAAAAGTAATCAATCCGCGTCTCGAGAATGGTAAAATATCAAGCCGCGCAACCTATTGTTGCTCTTCTCTTCCCGAGTTCATTTTTCTTCGGGCGGATTCTTCGGATCTTCCCGTGCCTTCATTTATATTGAATTTTTACGTAAAACGAGATTCGCGAAAGAATGTACCGCAGAGTCACGTTCGCAGTTGCGAATATCCGAGGAATGTCAGTCATCTCGTGTCGGCGATAGGGCCACCTGTTCCGAGGAATTGTATACGGGCGTTTGCGAGGAACGTCACGTAATAGCTGTCCTAATTACATGCTATCATATCGATTTATTAGGTCATCGTTATACATATATGCCCTGATGATAAAGAATCGGTTCTAGGTATGTTTCCTTTTATATACATGCCGATAACTTGACACACACTTGCTTCATTCTTCTTGATGCAGTAATGGGCAATTAAAATCGCATTACAGAAATAGCTTAATTTCGCGTGTCATTATTCTTGATCGGTGATAGGCAACCACGTGAAATCCCACACGGAGAGAATTTTCTTTTAAAATTTGCCCTGAAAATCATAGTACAACGTGGCATTTTGAAGAACTTTATGAGAGTTTGAAATTATACCGTAGCTTTTACAATGTATGGCAAAATTTCAAAAAACTTTCATAAACTTGTTCAAAACGCCATGCTGTCCCACGATCACACGATTTTCAGAGTAAACTTTAAGGGAAAATTCTTTCCGCGTAGAAATCGGGAAAACAACAAGGCACTACGTCAAAATCTAAGTTAATCACCGTCAATTAAATTTTTCCTTCTCCTCGTACTCTTTCTCAGTTCTGATGGGACCGTCGCCGCTCCTCCGCGTAATCGTCATTACGGCGTTGTTGCGTAATTCAGCTCGAAGAACGATTCTCTTCAATTTTACCGCGGCATCGCTCATTATCCAATTTCAGCGGTCGTCGAACTTCTCGCCGTCGAAAATTGCACGCGTTTATTCATCCGTTCCGGCATACGAGGCCCAATTTTCACATGCTGGCACGTGGGTTTATATTTGGACTCGGATCAGCAGGGGGGAAAGGGTGGAGGGGGGCGGGGAGGGAAGGGGTTCCGTTCACGTTCGAGTCGAATACGAGAATCACGTGTGCGTAATTCCGCGTGTTCTGGTTACGACCTTCGTGCGATCATATTGCTACCGCGCGTCCGCACCAGGTAGCATAATCGACTGTACTCTCCTTTGACATGCAAATGACGCCGTGCAACATTCAAATTGTAGCCCGTGTTCCGGCATAGCTGCACACTGACTTTTGCACTGTACCGCAAGCACGGTGCGTTACGCGGCGATAAAGCGGCTTTATTAGATTGCATTTCGTAGTCGCGTGTTGCCGGATCCCGGAGTGGAAAAGGGGAAATAATGATCCGTACACCTTTGTTACACGAGAGAATGAACGGCAGGAGTAATTCGTAAGTAAAACGCTAATTTTCCTCCCGTGACACATGTACATAATTCACGTTCGCAGATTAGACTGAATACGACGTAACTATAAATAGCTGAACGAAATTAGTGGTGAACGAAGTCTCTCGTTATCGTCGGGTATAACAACGATAATTCAATTTGAGTACTTAAAACTATATCATCTAATATGAATAAACTCGCGATTAAAAGCAATCTCCGCCACTTATCGTCTATTTACTTAAGCAGTGTATCGGATATAATTTAGACGCTCTGTCAACAGACTGCGCGTAGACTACGGCGGATATCGGGTATAATTAATATACATTTGCATACGTATATGTACACATATATGTATATAATATATGCCTGTGATTAAATCGAGTGTCATTAGCGCTCAGTTAGCGTCCGGGGTGAACATTCTATTGGTGTCCGCCGCGTGCTGCTCGCATGTGACTGTTGCATTTGCAGGTGTAAAGTGTCGTCGGCCAATGAGGTCGTCGATCGTTCACCGTCCGATCGAGTATTTTCACGCGTATCTAACTCTGGATGGTGTAACACGTTGTCTCGGCGACATCGGGGTTAACAAGATAATACCGCTAAGAAGATACACACAAAGAAATTAAGATCACAGTTACAGTTGCTAAGAAATCGCATTTTACTCTTAAAAAGAAAACCAGAAAACGTACATTGAGAAAAATGTCCGATTAAATTGTATAACACATTCGATGAAAAATATGATCGGTTTTTCGATAAAATTTCATCGGTAACTGCATTTCATCAGTTATAAACATAATTTAATCGGAAAAATTAACCATCGGAAACACTTTCATTGGTTTATCCCTTGGAAGTTTTTCTCAGTGTAGACTTGAAACTTCATATATTGTTAATTATAGAAAATTCAATAATTTTTAATGTAACAATTAGTTTTTCCCATTAATTGCCGATAAAGTGAAAAATGTGATCGATTTTTCGATAAAATTTCATCATTTTATCGGAAACATTAACCATCGGAAACACTATTTAATTGGCTTACCCGATGGAAATTTTTCTCTGTGTAGACTTGAAGCTTCATATGTATATTGCTAATTATAGAAAATTCAATAATTTGTAATGCAGCAATTAATTTTTGTCCATTAATCGCCGATAAATTGAAAAATATGATCGATTTTTCGATAAAATTTCATCGATAACTGCATTTCATCTTTTCATTGGAAAACATAATCGGGGAAAATTAACCATCGGAAATACTATTTAAGTGGTTTATCCAATGGAAATTTTTCTCTGTGTAGATTTGAAGCTTTATATATTGCTAATTATAGTAAATTCAATAATTTTAATATCTAATGCAGCAATAAATTTTTTTTCAATTAATCGCCCACAAATTGCTAAGTGAAGATGTCGGGTTGCACCGTCGTCCTATCGCATTATCTCTCGTCTCTTATATAAATAGTTCCAAGCACACGTATCCTAATAGCGTGACACTCTCGAGCGAGTGTCGCTAGATGCGGTTATTCACTTTTATGCACACAAAGTCGTTATAGAAGTTTGAGGAAAACAGGCCACGCGTACTTCGTACGCTTTGCATGTATATACAAACTGTAGTTTCCTAATGTACTTCTAATGTTCTTGTGCAAACGGTTATTTCTAACAGCGCGAACGACAAGTCAACACTTTTAGCGCAGGTAGTCGTGACAATGGCACGGCATTTAAATCATTGTACAAACTACTATTATCTACCATCGCACGATTGCTTGCATAATTAATTTAAATTCTTTTATCATTAATACATTGGAATTGCACGACGCAGATATTAAGTTTTGAATGTTAAAAACACAAGTGGTTTTTCCGCGAGCGGAGGTAAACAATGTTGGGCGGGAATAGCTACACTCGCGATTACGTAACGATATGTTTTTGCGATCGCGAGCTGGCGAAGCAAAATTGCTACTTGACGGGGAGACCGGTTCTGAACTCTCGAACTCGGAATCGGTTCGAACTGGCTGCCGGCTCGGAAGCCATTATGCCGATCTGATGTCACTGTGAGAATAATTTTAATCCTCGTTACGCAATGATTTGTTTTCAAGCGCGAGCTTCGGATCGCTACATCGGCTACATGACACGAAGAGTGGGGGCACTTCCGAGCTCGGAATCGGTTCTTAATCGATTTCTATCCTTACCGAGTTAGAAGACCGCACCTCGCTGACTAACGCTGTTTCAACGTCGGATTTAATGCCTATGCGGTAATAACTTTACTCGGCGTTGCGCAACGATTTGTTTTCGTGCCTGGGGTGGAATTGCTTGCTGTTTAAGAAAAGAGAGAGATATACCGGTTCGCGATACGCGCGGCGCGTTCGCTTGGCCGGTAGGTGCCTTTTAGAAGTTGAGAAAATATCTGTGTCACTCGTGACGATCGGTCGCCGCCGTTGAGCTTGCCAGATACTCGGTTGTAAACAGGATGGAATTCGCATGCATATTCAAGTTAACGCGTGCGCGACGACGACGACGACGATGACGACGGCGACGAGAGTATCGAGGTCGCGGGCTTAATTTTCGCCCGGGGATTTCAGGCCGCGAGAGTAAAAGCACTCGCGCGTTTTTCGGTGAAAGTGCGGACCGGTGGGCTCTTCGCAGCGTCGATCAATTGGGTTAACGACTCCTCGAGTAGACGCACTCATCATTCCGGGCACGGGCTCGAAGTTGCGCGATTAACCGGGATGATTATGACAGCGGAGAAAACATCCTCTCGCCGAAGTAATACCCGATCAAATTGATGCTCATTATTCTTTAACGATCTCACGATGACATGCGAGTGGTCGTAATTAGACGTATCACATTTTCCGTAATCGTATCGTAACATCGTGATATTACTATCGTCTTCGATAATGATACCATTCATATACATATAGTTAGTATTCAATGAACATCCGGTCGTCTTTCTTATACAATATAATTATTATATTTATATTACAATTTTTTTCTCAAGCGTTACGCAGTTTATACATTCCTTATGTCGTTTGGATTACTCGCTATTTAAATGGCTATCATTTTTCAAGGACTTTGAGAATTGTGACAATTAAATTGAAGGAAGGATAAAAAGAAAGAGTGACGTTGCTTGAAAACAAGATAATGTCGTTGTTTGCTTGCAACGTTGTTAGCGCATTTTTTTTTTAATTAAAAGATCCATGAAAGTGGCACTTGTAACTGACGTTTGAAATGATTTACATAAAATGTGTGTCATCAGAAACGGCCGTCCCCGTCTAGCGTAGCGGATAATCATTAATACACGGAGAGTACGGCTTCCGCTAGTAGTTGTCGAAATGCGAAACTCGACCGTCATCGTGCATCTGTCGTCCGCCAGCGATGTCTGCTTTGAAATTCCCAAACTCGCTTTCGCGTATTATGTGCAAATTTCGCGCGCATCACCACGAGCATACACGAGGAACGCTCGTCTTCGGCGTCCGTTTACAACACCATCATTTACAATTTGTGGTTGTGCTCGCTAGAGCGAACTGACATATGACTCGCGTACACACGCGTGTGCGCACAACAATTTCCGTACCATCTCTTTCTCTCTCAAGAAACGACAGTTTTTACTTGTTGCAACATCCGAGACCCCTTTTCCTTTTTCGGACGAATCGATTCGTTCACATCGATTTAATTTACAGTCGAAATCGGAAGCGATTTTCAGTGCGCGTTATTTTTCTTTTTTGCAAAATGAATAATCGAAGAAATGTTACGTACAATCAAACGTAACTTTCTTAATTCTTGCACTCGAATTGTCTAGTCACACAGGTTTTCGGAACGCTATGTCACTAGTTCCTCGCGAGAGCTTTTACGCGAAATTTAATATTACGGTAACGCGATATTTCGCGACACGAATAATATCACATCAGGGATTCTCGACTCACGTTACGTCGGCGATTAGCGTCCCTGAACGACGCTGTACGTACGTACGTTAATTCTCTAGTAACCGGCGTACGTATGCGTCACATACGCACACACGCGCGGGACGTATATGGTCGAGCTTGATAAACAACAGTGGTTGCCAAATCGCGGCTATTAATAAATGGAAAATCATTTGCGTAATGAAACGCGCGTTCGACCGGGCTGACGTTTCGCAGTGCGGACGCGATTCTCACAAATGTCGCGTTCGATATCGCATTGGATCATTTATTTCGGCGGGGCTCCGCGTAGAAACTACTGATCGACTAACCGGGGCATTGAGCAGAACCATTAATTTCTCGTGACACGTTCGAATAATCCGGAAAAATGTTTATCTGCAACGACAGCCACGGCGGATTCGATAACGCCCAGTTTCGGTAATTAGTGCTTGAGGAACTTCCGATAATGCATTGCAAGCTCTCTTTCTCAAATCTGACTTCTCGACTGTTCGAATATTACGTCTGCGGATTCTCCTCGAGCGACAGCTTGTCGATGAGAGGCAACGTTGCGTAGAAGAGAATCATTAATTTCTCGTGATACACTCTGAAGCGTGAGCTTAAAGTAGCGTTTTATCGCGAACGGCAGCCGTAACAGATACGATTACGTTTAAGATTCGCTAATTGGCACTTCAAGGGCTTGATAATGCGTTACGGTAATCTATGAGCCTCACTTCTCACCTTCAGTGTTCTTTGAATATTTAAATTTGCCCCGCTATATAAGGAAAGTAAATATTTGCAGATAACTATCTTAATTAAAATGTGCTTTTGATTGATGAGCCTCGCGGTTCGCGAATTTCAGTAATTTACATAAACCACTATACGCACACGATTGCATCCCTCATTGAGCATCGAGTGCCAAATTTTTCAATCAACGGCGATGAATTAAATTACTCGTATCCAATTCTTGTGCGTAAATGAAATCTCCGTACGGTTTAATGAATTCGCAGAAACGTTGATGGGTCAAGGAGTCAAAAAAACAATTTTTTTTGGCGAAAAAAGCTGATAGTTTCCAATATCGGACAAGATGTTGTGGCTGCGACTGCAAATGGGTTAACGCGATAATTTAATATAAAGCTTCCCGGCCGGTCGTTAACCTCCCGAGTACATAAAGAGCTAGAGGTAAAGTATAGGTACTCTATGTTGTACCCTCGGCTACAATGACGTGTATCGCGCGTCACTGCGCATACCTGAAAACGATAATTTGCCGTGACGCGCAATGTGCGTCACTGCAGCGGAGAAAAATCTGTGCGTTATGCTCATTTGCGATATCGGCGCGTCCCCGCCGATACTCGCGTTACGTTCGAATGGGAATGATAATTTTATTCTTACAAATTCAGGACTCGGCTGCACTCGTTGCCGCATCCCCACCCTCGGAAATCAACGAGCACTCACGAGAATTCTTATCTGTCATTTGTACATTCTCTGTGCGTGCGAGCGAGGAAACCTATTTTCAGCTAAGGGATGTAATAAGCACGCTCTGATTGCTCTAATTACTGTATGCACACAGCCGTACAGGATTCGTGATTCCGCCTTGCGTGCCTTTTTGTTCGGGCGGTGCGGGGTTTAACGATTACGCGCGCATGAACGGAAAGCCGAATCCCGAATCAAAAGCAGTGGATTTAAATAAAGCCGCCGATTGATCCTCCTGGATAAACGTCATTAAGCTGACGGCGACAAATGTGGGGTCGTCGGGATTGCGTTCAATTAACATTTCTCCGTAATCCACGGCAGGAACGCCGTTTGTCCATTAATAAATACGCTCGAATCGCCTCGCGTAACCGCTCGATAGATAAATAATGTAACCGATGCGGGTTACGAGATCGAAGCTGCGATCGGGCGACGCGTGTATATGTGTGTGTGTGTCTGTGTGTGTGCGTGCGTGTCTGTGTTATGTATACCGTGAACACGTGGCGTGGTTCTGTGTGATTTACATATAGCAATTAACCCTTTGCGGTCGTGGCGTTTGCAACGGCGGGGATTTATGTGCCGGAGGGGCACATTGCGAGAGACTTGCAAATCAAAGGGCAAGTGCCTCTCGCACGGTGAACGCGTCTACAGGGGACCGATCGATTACCCGTGACATCCTTTCGGACGTCTCCATATAAGCGCGTACGCTAATTGACCGAATTTTTATTACATTTTACTGACTTCAGGAGGCATGGAGAGTCCTATGTTCAACCACACTTGTTTCAATTTTAACTGCTATCTGATAGATGCTTTTGTATGATATTTATCAAACCGGTTTCTTACTCGTGTATTTCATTATTGTCTTGATCAATTTCTGACGCGAGTAGATAACAATAAATTAATAATAATGACAGAATTTACTATTCCCTTTCTATAAAAGAAATGTTAACAGCGCGAATGTCATTAATATCGAACAGTTGAGGCCTCTTTTCCGCGATGCCGATTAGTTTTCTCGAAGCGCGGTGTGCTTCACTTCTCTTTTAGATTCATAGTAAATGAAGATTTGCGATTTAGAAATATACATTTGCATACACCAACTATTGAGGTAAAATCAACAACGATTTTTGTTTCGAAACATTTTCTCGGTTGACGGGAATTAGTCGTTAATTTACTCAATACGAATAAGTCCGCAGAATGGTACGCAAAACGTAGTAACAGTTACGGCACAAAGTAATGTAAATATTCAGTACAGAATTTTCGTAGGCGGGCCAACGAATTCTCAACGTTTCTTTGTTGTTTTTCTCTCGGCGCGGTGACGTACGATGTTTTTGCGTGCCATCGGTACCTGAAGGTCGCTTGCGCTATCACTCGCTCGCCGAACGTCGAGCCGGCAAGCAGTGGCGCGAATCGCTCCGCGCGTGGTATTACTTTTGCGTTATCGGTTTCCAAGACTCGATTGCGATGAATGCAGGGATAAAACGCTATTGATTTGCACACCTTTATTAGTAACAAGTAACGTTTCTATACTTTCCGTACACATAGATATTTCACGAGACTAACTCATCTAAAATATGAAGGTAAACTGTGGTACTTTGTCGCGTAAACATCTCGTTTACGCACCGCGTTTTTAATTATCTGTCGATTTCGTGTAATCTGTTCCATTTTCGGGAAAAAAGAGAAATTTGTACGACTTCGCTCTGTCGTTCTTCGCAACTCGAACGGCCGGGAAGTAAAGAAAGTCGCTTATTGCACGTCGTTACATTATTTCTTTGCCGCAGATTATGCTTCCGATGCTCGCGTTGCGTTTTATATCGCCAATTCGATAGTGATTTATCCATTATCCTATTCTTCCGAATCAAAAATGCAAGTTGTTAGTTTGAGTAATTTGTATGACAGAAAGTCTTGGAAACGCAAAAGTTAATAATATTTCGTGTGTTTCGCGGTATTTCACATCGCGTACGGGAGTGCCGGAAGTTTTGCGCGATCGATGATTTTTGCGAGTGTTGTGTAAGTGCAACAAGGACATCTGAGAGGAGGAGGAGGCTCAGGGGGGCATCGGGCAACGGCGGAAAATTGGTGAGGTAAGTGTCTTACATTTTGCTGTTATTTGCTACTTGTGCAAAATAAAGTATCTGTTCTGTGTTTTTATTTGATTTATTCAAATGATTCGAACGACGATTCGAATAAGTGTTAGAGACAAAACTATACGCATAAAATTTTGTGATATTATATTCTATTATATTCTATACAATTATTGTAATAAATACCTATTTTAAAAAATATAAAGTATATTTAATACAATAATTTCGATTTTACATAATTACTCTATAATAATCATATATATATATTTATTTTTACAGTTTAACATATATAGTTAACGATATACAACTCTGCTGTTGCGAATCCTGAATCCTATCAGTGAGTGATAAATTACTTTTTATTTTAAATTGACGTTGCGCATACAATTACTTCTTTGCATGTATACACAAATTCTTAAAAATATACAATATTCAACTACAAACTGCGAGCGAAGCGCGCGTTTTGTAATTTCTAGTGATATAAAAATTGAAGTAAAAATTAAACAGTATCTTGTTTCCAAACTGCCTCTTCAAAGATAATTAAATAAATTTATTAGACAGTTCGATACAAACATTTTATATAATTAAAATTATTCCTTTATTATCACAATATTTGAAATCAAACTTATTTTGCAGTATAATTAGCAGTTTTTATCGAGATGGCTTAAAAAATCATACGTTTTAAGAATGGTATTTGCACATCTAAGTATCGCGATTTCAGTAAATTTAATGACAGATTTGTCATACCGCATCGAAGAAATATCTCGTAGAGTTTCTCTCGCAGTTGATACTTGATAATTAACTTGACTGGCTGCGCAACGAGTCGCATTAGCCATTTTGGCCAAGTCCCGTCAACTTTCGGCGCCACATCGCCATCACCTAAAGATCTCGATCTTAGACTGCCTCGCGTGTGCGACTTCCAACTATCATCAAGTCACTTGAGGCTCGATATCAACGGCTATCAAATCACGTTGCATATCAGCAGTGATTACGCATAGTGTTAATTAACTAGAATATAAATAGACATATTTGATAATAAGATATCTCCCTTGACAATTTTAAACTCGTCTTTGTTAAATCTTTTGTCGAATAGCTTTTTTTGAAGTCTAATGTTAGCTTTAGCGATTGCTTAAGACATTTAAAAATGTACAAATGAAGTTAGGAGTAAGTAATCAGGTTGCAAAGTGAGAGAAAATGCGATTGAAGATAATCCCTTTATTTATTTCATGGTATACAGATACATAACAAAACTCAAAATGTAAAGTTCAAGCTTTCGGAAAACATCTCAGCAGTTCTATTGCTATACATTTTCTTAAGAATTAAAATAAAATTACATTGACGTTACGATTAAACAAATTTACAATCAACGCGAATTTTAATACATTGCACAAAATAGTGTTTAATTCTACTTATATAATTTTTTATCTGTTTTATGAATTTACTAAACGAGACTTGCTCATGCGAATGTCTTCCTCTTATCTTTTCCATACGATATTTTGATAAAATATTATTGCATTATAATTATTATTCGTTAAATACATAATGTCGTAATTCTCAAATTTTGCATAAATAGTGCGAGGGCGGATGTTGACCTGCACCACTGAATTTAGTAAACATTTCGAAATGTACTTCAATTGAAAGCTGTTATGTTAACTTATGCATGTTTCGAACCTGTTTAAATCTAAAAAATTCGTTTCTTTTTAAAGATTTCGCATGCGAGAGATACCTTGTTTTCAGTGACTTTTATATCCTTTTCGCGTGACAAACGTGCAGAGCGAAAGAGCCATTTTTTATGCATCTCACGGCATCGTTCCTTCTACATCTCGTCTTTTACGAAAAGAAAAGATATTGTCGAACTTTACGAAAAATTTCAAAAATATTCCACTTCCGGCATTACACGTACACCGCCATTCAGTTTCATTTCGAGAGAAAATCGTCCTCTCGCCTCGCGCGCGTTTATTTATAATGCAGTAGACTTTACGAGGCTGTGCCTCTCCGCGGCCGTAAGTGCGAGTATTCGTAATACGCGCGGCGTTCGCGGTGAATCACGTATAAGGCGAGAGCGGTTCTGTAAAGTAAGATAAACACGATCACAGTCGTCACCGGCGATAACGTAACGCGACGACGCGGCGAGTCCGCCGCGCGGCCACATGGAGACGATAAACTTCGATCCTCCTCCCTCGCCGCTCTCACGCGTTTCTCCTCGTGAAGAAAACTGTAACGGTAAATTAGAATTTATTATTGATTAGCACCCGCAAAGCTTAGCTCGAGAAATATTCCTCGTTTTCATTCACACACTGAGAACAATTTTCATCGGATAAACCGATTAAATAGTGTTTCCGATGGTTAATTTTTCCGATTAAATTATGAATACATCCGATGAAATTTATCCGACGAAATGCAGTTACTGATGAAATTTGATTAAAAAATGGATCACATTTTTCATCGGATATACAATTTAATTGGATATATCCGTTTGTTATTATGTAATCGGATTATCCGATTATATTTAATCGGATATTTTTCTCAGTGCACGGAAAGAAAAATATAGCCGCCGTAGCTAAAAAATTGCACGTGGCAACTAAATTTCAATTGTAAAATACGAACAGCTAATATTTGGTTGTGACAGCTAAATATTTTGCTGCTGTGCCTATTGCAGAAATGTATAGTTATGGCAGCAAAATATTTTTAGCAAACCATGATTAGCTACGGCAGCGAAAAAATTTTTTTTAGTGCACTTATAATCTGGACAATTATTATTTTTGATAATCGAGAAATCGTAACAGTTTACGAAGCAATCTGCAGTTGAAAAAGAAATACGATTGTTACGATACTGTATGTAAAATCCGAACGAGCTGTTCGATTGGTGAATCAGACGACAGACAGACGGGCGGCTTTCCTTTTCCTTTCAAAGTCTCCCAAGCGGCGCCAAAGTGCCAGAAGCACCACGTGTCTCTTGGCGCCGAAGTATGTACGCTTAATCTAGCACGCACGTCGTGCGCGCGAGGGAGCGAGCCGAGGTGGGGGAAGCGCGAGTGAAAGAAACGCCGCTGGGGAGAGCAGACGCGGAAACTTTTAATAGCCGGTTTCGTGAGACAAGTCAAGGACAAGTCGTCTCACTCGTTGAGACCGTTAAACCGCAGTTTAATCTTCTCGATACAAAGAAAGTCGGCGATAACGGATTAACGCGAGGTCGCGAAGTGCCCGAACACAATCCGTGGAAAATGATTTACTTTCGCATCTATTAGCGTGTGCCTTAAGGCCGAATTAAATTAGCAATTGTCGACGTCGATCGGATTGGGATTGGTGATTGTCTTCTAGCCAATGAGAGCGTAGCAGCCAGCCATTTAATCGACTCTCATTGGCTAGAGGACGAATTGTCAATCGTCAATCTCAATCCAATCCGAGTCGGCTATTACTAATCTGATTCGGCCTTTAAGCACGGCGCGCTAAGTGCGTGACAATTGCCATTTTTAACGTCGCAACAGTCGCGGATATAAAGACCTGTGTCTATATACGATGCTTGGTCCAAGTTCCAGTTTCGAGAAATGTGTAGCCAATCAACTTACAGCTGTTCCATAAAAGCCACACATTTCTCGGAACTAGAGCTTGGACCAAGTTCTAGCATCGTGGACACAGGCCTTAATACTGGAATGTTTTCCGCTCGGCGTCTCAAAAATGGGTGAAACGTGCGCGGTTGAAATACTTCGGTGTTAATTCAACATTCGTACAACATTACGCATTTGCGTGCTAAATTTGTAACGAGCACAAACTCTCACTCGATTGGCGAGCGTTCATTTGCGGTTATTAATCGAGGCGAAACGCACACGTAAGCTTCTCGAGATCCTTGTTTTTTGACACAGATTTTTTCCCGTCTGTTCTCGCATTCGTTTGCGTCGCGCGTAAATAATGAGCGCGAAACATTGTGCGGATTTTTCAAGTGCGAACTCACGTAAATGACAAAGCCTTCGTTGCGGCGATTTAAATTACGACTGTAGTATATAATATATCAGCTTAATTTATAACGGTTGTAAAGATTAATAAGTTTCTTCACTTTTTATTCTACCGTTAAAATGCGTCTCCTCTCGTATGCGTCTCCACCCCCTTCGCCGAAGGCTCTTCTCGTCGCCCGATATTTTTACCGCCGGCACCTGTTATCTTTGCGCTTATATTACTTATCGCTCATTAAGTTGATAATCTGCTGCTGCTGCCGTGGGTCATTGTCCCGGGACGTAATGAAACGCCGCTATTCTACTTTCATCCTATCGTTTCCGGAGCGCGCGTTGGCGTCCGCATTTAATATTCTAGTCCATCGCGTATTATTTCTATCAAGAGTGTTTGTTATCTCGGTTGGTGTGTCGGTTAGGTTAAAGAGATTATTGCATCAGCGTTGCGCTATAATTAGAAATATACACTGAGAAAAATTTTCATCGGATAAACCAGTTAAACAGTGTGTCCGATGGTTAATTTTTCCGATTACATTATGGATACATTCGGTGAAATGCAGTTACCGGTGAAATTTGATTGAAAAACCGATCACATTTTTCATCGGATATTTTTTTCAGAATAGCATTGTAACATCTTCAAAATTATAATTAAAATGTTGCTCCTAATTCCTGGGTAGATCGACCAGATGCATTTTGTAAGATGTTGAAAACGAATCACAGAATTTTTCGATAGATTACGAAGAATTGCAGTCAGTTTATACAGCATCCAATGTAAGACGCGGTCTGTAAATTCTCTACGCTGAGAAAAACAATCGATTAAATATAATCGAATAATCCAATTACATAATAACGAACGGTTATATATGTCGGTTTAAATTGTATATCCGATGAAAAATCTGATCGGTTTTTCAATCAAATTTCATCGGATGTATCCATAATTTAATCGGAAAACGTAATTGGAAAAATTAACCATCGAAAAACACTATTTAATTGGTTTATGCGATGAAGATTTTTCTCAGTGCACTCCGTAGGATACAAAATAGTGTGGAGGGAAAATAATATTATTCATAGGATCGTATCTTGGTATTATGGATTTCATCTAGAACGGGCTTTAGTCTTCAAGCCTGTAATCCCCGCGTTAGCAACGTGCTATATATTTCAATCTCACTCGAATCGTTCTTTTTTCTTCTCTTCGTGTTTGCGACGTCGTTCTTACGTGAACAATTTCAAGCGCGGGCGAGGGAGAGAGGGATAATTACGTTGATTTAGCGTCGCTGATAATTGTTCCGTGATATTTATAACACCTCCGGTGTAGATGGGACTACGGTAGTCTGTGCAATCAGTGATGCAATCGCGAAAGGAGCGAGATCACGTTCACAGCACGTGGCCGCGGCGGTGGTGGTGTGTGTGGGATCCATTGTGATTTCCGCCGATACCAGAAACCATTGGGGAATCGTTCGCGGGCGGTGTCTGGCCGGCGCGGGTCTCTAAATAATTTCGTTGGAGCACTACGCGTTGCCACGTGTTGCCCCTTTCACATGTTGCCGCGGAAACGGGTCTATTAAAAAGCAGTCACGGACGAGCACGAACGCTACCACGAGTTGAGATCTATTCGCGTAAAGATTGGTGTGTGATTAACGACATTATATTCCACGAGGAATGCATTCCCATAGGCACTAAAAGGCATTTATAGATAGTGCTTTATTAAATTATTGGATTATTCGCAATATATTGCGATGAACTTTCTGATACATCATTTACCGTATAACATTTCTGGAGCTCCGCGTATCTGTCAGACAGTTGATCATTGACACGATCGTCGTAAAATCATCTTCATAAAACTGTCATCCGCTTTGTTACGGCGCGGGCACGCGATGTTTCGCATTCAGACGAGCTTTTTAATATTCATTAACGCCGCTTATCTCCGAGCGGTTATCAGCCAGGCATTTTTCCCTTTGTTTTTCACAAATCATCGTTAAAAGCGGCGCGCCGCCTCTTCTCCAGCGCTGCCGACCTTCCTCCGGCAACCGGCGCGCGTGCACAATTCGTTATCATTGTTTTGCTTGTTTTTGCTGCGAATGATAAGGAACGGCGCGCCAGGGCCCACCCTATGCCGCGTACGTATGTGTATGTACATAAATTCACATGCACGATGTAACCGGTCTCACAATCAGATTTCTATATGACATGCTGGAATCAATACCTTAAAAATTTGTATCCTAAATTTCATTCCCAATCTGAATTTATGACAGTAATTTATCTAGATTTATTGGTATAATTTATCATTCGCAAACTTGATCGTTCATTACACTGACAGCCCGATTAAATTATACAGGATTGCGAAAGGAAGTTTTTGTGCGAAGTTCTCAGCCTGTCGAGTATATTTTTCACTTCATTTTAAGCAACGAACGCAGACCTCAAGTCCGTAAAGATTACGTAAAGATTTTTATTCAGACTTTTATTTGTATTTCGTAATTCTTCGTGACTTAAAATCCTCACGTAATTGGTAGAAACGGTCTTCGGGTTTATTATTGTATTCAGTCTTTTGTTCGGTTTTATTAAATTACAGCCGACATGAAAGAAGCACACTCATTAAAATGGAAAAAATGTAGTCTAAAAGTTTTTTTTTTCTAAAATTCGTTTCTTATGTTTAAGAAAAGTATATTACGTTATATTATACGCGAGGAAATAATCGGAATAAGCGTGTCCAAATGTGTTTATCGAAAGTCCCAAATCTTTGCAACTTCATGTTATCACCGACACAAATAGAACGACGTAGACGGCTGGGGACGAATCGGTGGCGGAGAGAAGCAATAAAGACGGAGAGAGCGAAGGAAAAAAAAAAGAGTACACTCGCATGCCGGTGGCTCGTTCATTGCGCTCTTATCACGCGAGGGGATTCGACGATTTATTGACGACTACGCCTGATAAGGCGAAGGCGAATGAGCTACGAGAATCGTGTGAGTGAAAGCGTTCATTGTGGGAATAAGTTAGTCAATCTTTCGGGTGAAAAACCGAAAAGAATCGCGCAATTATCCGATTAATTCTGCCATAATCACAATTAATCATCTGCGGCTGTTAATCTATGTCAAGCGGCTAAGTGTTTGTTTGAAACGTGCACTTGGCCGTTTATACGACGACATGCGATTTTCTTTCTTTTTTAGCGACTACTGCTAATAAGAGCAAAGATTCGTTTTTAAAGAAAATTAATTTAAAGCTTCGCCTCATTTCGCGGAATATTTAGAGCTAACCGTTGCCTCGGGCAAAACCACTGCTTTAAGAAAACTGCATCTAAAGTTTTTATCTTACAGAATACTTGGAAACAACCGCAACTTCATTATCAGTTAATGGGGTTGTAGTTAAAAAAAATAAAAACTTTAAATGGATTTTTCTTGAATAATGCGGTTTTACCTACATGCGATTTTTCCGGTTAGTGTTCTGACTGTTGTATGCTCGTGGTACGTTATTCTCTTTATGGTTTCTTGATTAATTTTTATTAATATATATGCCGTCATTTTCTAACGTGCCAGTACAAGTAAAAACATTCACGTACGAAAGATGCAACGTGCGCCTGTTAAACGGTTACGACTTCGAAACAAACGAATATAGAAGCAACATTATTTGTAACAGACATTAATTATTAACGTTAAAATTATTCATTAAGAAGATGTAAATTGAGAAGAGAAATTTTGTTACAAATTCTAAATTTTAGATAAGTTTTGACGAAGAAATCGTTTATCTCATAAAAAGTATGACGCGATTTCATTATAAAATCTCAGGAAATCATAATACAAGAACACAAATGTCCCTCCAACGTTCGCGCTTTTATAATTCGTAAAATGAGAAATCGGAAACGGGGGTATCTCCGCGAAGTTACTACAGCTATCCTATATTATCATCGTTGAACACTCGGTCCTCTCTAAAGATCAATCAGCGGATTATCACTGAAAACACTTGCAAATTGCGGTGGTATTGTAACTGTAAATTAGTGACTATTCACTGTTTTCAGTGATAATCTACTGTTTGACTTTTAGACCCGGTTTTTCATTTTCTGGTTAACTGTTAACCAGAGGTTAGTCGACTCTCTTCTATATTATTATCTAAGAAATGACAGATAATCGACTAACCTGTGGTTAACATTTAACCAGAACATGAAAAGCCGGGCCTTAGAGTTCATGAATGTTAACTGCTAACATTAATTAATTCTCTATTTCTTCTTGGATAATAAGATAGGGAGTCGACTGAACCCTAGTTAACAGTTAATCGATGTTTGCGAAACTGGCCCTTAAAGAGTTTCTTCTCCATCCGTTATTCGGCCTCGTATTCTTTCCTTCTGTCACACACATCCGCGACGGGTGCAAGACTGACGTTGCACGCGCGTCCACATGCAACTGCACACGCCTGTCATTACACCGCGATGGCGTTAAATAACGCGGGCGAGCGAGCGCGCTAAAATATTATAGCGCGGCTACGTCATCCCAGCGACAGATTACAGTTCAGTTCGCGATATACCGGGGTCAAACGCCCCGTTATCACGCATCGTATACGGGAGACTATGCGGTCGTATGCAAGCGTGTACGTACACACGCCACTTCGCTATATGTCTCGCGGTAACTTCGCGACTCGCGTGAACGTCAGGTAAGAGGATGCTTTTCCCCGTGCGCGGCGATTGTAGGCGGAGCATCGTAACTTTGTACATGTACCCTTCCAAACCTTTATTTTTTTTATTTTTAAAATCGCCACTAAAACGATTTGGAAAAGAGGAGAGGGGAAGAGTTAATTGACTTGGCGTCTGTATTACGAATCGTTAATTAATACTACAGATTAGAGCGCATTAATATTAATTATGCAAAAGAGAATTTTTTTTCTTTGGAATAATTTAATCGTTAATTTGCCGAACCGAGCGGATTTTCCAATTATAGCCCTTATTTATAGCTTATTGAAATCAGTTGTATTGAAATCGGAAATTATCAACGGAAGCGACGGCGAATTTGATTAGCAGGACGATAAATAATAAAGAGCGTATATTTCACTGCCTGATGTATGGCGCAATGTGCGCGTCTGCAAAGTGTTAATTTATCATCGTTGCACTCTATCTGTGTATTCCCGGGTCCTCCAATTTCTATCGCAGGAAAGGGATCGAAGTAGGTCATTCGAAAAGAAATGGCGCCATGCGTGCGTTCACTCGCTGTACAATTTCGCGATAACTGAAATGAACAACCAAATTGAGTGAGGCTTATTGTCGCCAGTGGTAATTAACACGGGAAAATTCCAAACTAGTATAAGAAGTGATATATATATATATATAAAATATATATATAAAATATAAAATTCCTGCTTTTAAGTTACTGAAATATATATATATAATATATATATATTATATATATTATATATATTTCAGTAACTTAAAAGCAGGAATTTTAAAACGAAGACAGCAATTTGGTAGATTTTTAAAAGAATTTCCCCGTGAAATAAACATCTTCCGTTTTTCCTGCTTTTTAACGCGTACTAGTACAACACAAGCGAGCGTCATTTGCTCTCTCTAAAAATTCGCATGGTTTGACAGCCGCAAATAACACGAACGAAGCATGTCGTATCGCATAAGCGAGACAGCCAATCAGCATCTCGAAAAAGCGACAATAATACTTTGAGACTTTCGATTATCGACTTAACACGCCTAGGAATCGCGTGATGTCTCGGGAACCAATATTACACTCAGATAACTTGCAGATAAATCTATTCTTACCCACGGTTATATTGTGTCGGTATGATTATAAATATTTGTACAATGATAATGACGGACAAACAAAGAAGAGTCCTCCGTGAGTCCGATTTTTAAAACTGAATAATTGAAATTAATCTTTTATTTCATTAGTTCAGAAACTGCCGTCTATTTTTACCTGTTCCTTATGAAGGAACTTTAATAACTTCTCTTTATTAAAAAGACATGCATTCCGATATCGTAATCAAAAGATAGCTGGAACGCGAATTACGGTTTCGCTCTCCATTCGTTCCCGCGAGTATTTTCGTGCGATCGTACACGTGACAACAATCCGCCTTCGCGAACGGACGTTTCGCAGAAGAGGCGCGAACAGATATTCTCTATTTTACCACGCTCGAACGCAATTTCCGACCCTCCAACCGTCGTAAGTTCCAATTCAATCCGCGTCGCTTCGGGCTTCTGTCGAAAGAATGGATTTTCTTCCATTCTTCTGCGTCTCAGCTGCAGATACAGCGATAGTTAATGTCAGCAAACTGACTGTCACGCGTCATACAACGTTGGACGTGTCGCAGGGCCCCGGATGCGCGCCGGATTTCACAGCGATGCCTGCGAGAGAACCCTTCGTCCTATTTTGGCAGGGACCTTGAAATGGGCATGTACAGCCCGAAGGTCCAGAATGACCAACACGCGCCACCGCGTACGAGCTCGACCTCGACCGGCCCGAGCCACGTGTCGATCTACTACGCCGCTTATTCGTCGCACATTCGCGCGTCTGGTGATTCGTGCCTCGCACCAGATACTGGGTTGCCTTTTAAAGACGATTATACGTGCATCATGCGTTATGTATGTGCGTTATGCATGCACACGCGGTGCAGTCTGAAATTGCGCGCGATTATCAAGCGCCGGCTAGAAACGCGGCGCGCCGAGGTCGCTTGAAATAATAAACAGAAAGTGCTCTTGCATAAATGTCTTTTAAACAGCAAGGGATACACCCGATGCCTACGAGTTTTGGCAACGATTATTTTCGGCACGCCCGAATCGATCGAAAGAGACCTGCCCTCGAAGTCGATGCGAATTGGAGCAACGTTTTAGCGAGACCCGTTGATTAATCGCGATTTCCTTCGCCGCGACGTGCCAGAATAAATCGATAGGAAGTTAATTAATTATTGAAGACTGATACGCGGTGCATCACCGCGGTCATAAGCGCCGGCACACAAGCGTACGTCTGTTTAGCATTATCGCACGAACTGATTCGGTGTCGCACGTGTTGACCTTTCGTCCGTTCTTCGGACACACGAGCGAAGATGCGAGTGCACGGTTAGTAATGATGTTAAATTGAACAGGCGGGATATCGCAATCCGAATCAGTCGTTTTCACCGTGATGAGGATTGTTTCATCGTGCCATCGCATCTGATTAAACAGCGGGGTAGCGCGGATTAATGCGTCATTATGATTTATGGAGATTGGATCGCTTTCAATCGGCTCGATAATCGTTACGACTGTGGACCAAAGGACCGTTTTTCTCGCCGCTGGTAGATCTATTTGCATACTCGCGACATTCTATAAATAGCGTCAGTGGCGCGATGTCTCTGCCTAATGAAGCTGTCGCTGTTCTCGAGGATGCGCATTTACGGAAAGCGATTGAGTCCCCGAGTATTTTTCTGTTATCTCTCTTCGCGTAAAAAAGAAACTGACGTTTCATTAAGCGATATTACCGAAGTCGATCGCGGCCAAGAATTACGAGTATTAAAGTGACCAGGCGTGCTAATTTAATCGATACTGTATTGACTTGAGAAACGATGGCACTTTTTCTTATGATAAATGAGATACAGATGCCGCGGACAGCTGCGCAGCAACGATTCGACGAAAGGGGGAATTTAGCCCGGCTGCTCAAACGGCAAACGCAATAAACGCGTCGGCGGAAATACCTGGGCCCGTGTCCAAATGCGAATCAAAGGCGCGTGCTGTTACGCCACCGTTATAATTTCCCCTTTGTTCGCCGCGTGTCTCACTTAGCGCGATACTACGCGCGCGTGATCTTTCTCTCGAAAATACGCGCGGTTTGTTTATCGAGCAATAATAGCGGTGGCACGTGATACCGTGCGCACTTGCACGTGCGCACTTACCGGCGAGAAGTTTCCTCAGTGTAATCTTTGCAATCTTCGAAGATTGCTTACGCCACGCGCTTTTTGATGTGTCTTGTGTTTACGCTTTTGACGCAAGCGTCGTAGCAGGGTTGTTATGCTCTTCCCATTTTATTGAGTTAATTTTACACCACGTCAGAAAACGAAGATATTCGAAAATCGTCTGGCTAGAATGATTCGCGAAACTGATTCGTTGAATGGTTTTAGGAACGACAAAAATATCGTGTGCATGTAAAATCCGTAAAACGTAAAATTTACACGAGAAACAGTGAACGTAATCGAAGCAATATTTCATCATTTTATTTTATGAAGCAATCGTGAGGAAAATTATCGATAAAACAATTTAACTGGAATCATCATGTTGTTTTTTTAAATCTCTTTTGAGCCTCCGCATAAGCGATGAAAAAATAGCAACAATTTGATAAAAATCTAATTTTCTTTAGGCACTTTTTATGACATACTCTATCTTTTACTTTAAAAGATTTATTTTTCGTCCGAGAGACACAGACGTACGCGAGTTGGTGTGGTATTTTATATTAATTAGATGATATCAGAGACGAATCAACTTGGACGGAATGCTCTGGGGAAAAAAAAGACAGCTAGCAACCCATTTTGGGGCTCACAATTAGTAAATTATTTGGATTGTTCGTAACACTCTAATCTTTTACGAATTTTATCCCGCGTAACTAAAAATCGCAATTAGCTATTTTATCCATATCCAAGATTTTTAAGTAATATTAATCAATTCTCTCAATTAGTTCTGTCGATATTCAGTAACGCAAAGATACCTTTCACTCAAGAGGCACTAACTAACTGTTAAGTTGCTTAACTACACAAAAACCGATCAAAACTTTTCCCGAAGTAGAGTGTTACGAACAATCCAAATAATTCGATTACTAATTGTGAGCCCCAAAATGGGTTGCTGTCTTTCTTTTCCCAGAGTGGGACGAAGGAATTGCACAAATTAACACCGCTGCGCTTCTGACGAACCGCTTGTACGGCGGTTACGTTATTTATATCAGGCCACGGGATATATTATCTATTTAGCTCGAAAACTATGTAGCCGGATACGTCCGGTTTATCGCCTCGTCGTCGGCCGACAACGAAATCGGTGCACTCACGCGCCGGCCACTTTTACGCAGCCGCGCTGCATTATCATCGCGCGCCCCGTTCATCGCGCCGATTCGTATTGTTTATCGAACTCCGTTCTCCGCAGAGCTATGTAATATTATCGTAAAACCGGCTGTAACGGGTTACGCTTATCAAGCCTCGTTTCACTTCCCTCCGTGATTGCGCGGCGCTCATTAGTCGTCTCTGCAATAATAATGGATCAAAGATCTCGCGGCCGGAACGAACGCGTGGCACTTTCGATGACTTATCGCATTGTCTCCCCACCCTTCGCGGAAGGAAGCTGCAAAACACGTCTCGTGGCTTCCAGCGCGCTACGGTTTCACAGATGACAAAACAAAATCCTCGATTAATCTCATCATCTATGTCGTTTATTACACTTTCCTGGCTATTCACGGAGGCTGAATGATTCAAATTGTTTATATATTTATCATCCATTTGGCCTTGCCACATATGTATACGTAGACGTGGCGGAAGGGAGAGAAATTCCTGTACATGCCGTGTCGCGGGATTTGTTTGTGCACACGCGAGAATTATGGATCTTCTGCGGTCGGTTTTTTACGACGGACCTTGGGACGCTGTGTGGTAATTGCAAGCGCAGAGAGCTCGATCGTGCCACCACGGTTCGTCGTGCGGGATGATGTCACGCATCAAAAGTACCATCGCATATAAATACTGAATACGCGCGAGTGCGTGCGTGCGCGCGCGCCCAGTGGGAACACGTGCGAAACGCCGACGAGACGACGACAATCGCGGCTTATCTTTCGTATGCTGAGCGCACGTAGGAAGCGTGCATACATACGCGGAGTCCCAAGGAGACGCGGGCGCGATTGATTCTCGTTGATAGATTCGTTGCTTCCGAAAAGATGTTATTGCCGCCTTGTCAACTGTGGAAACTTACACGAGTGTATGAAGCTAGCACCCCACATTTTGAAAATTATAATTTTTAAAGCTGTTCCAGGTTGTTCTAATATAACTTTTCCAAAAGGATATTATTTTATTCAAATCGGTTTGCCGGTAAAAAAAACATTTTTTTCGCCAACACCCCCTTTTTCAAAAATTAAAGATTTTCCGGTCGCTATACATTGTTCTAGTTGTCCCAAACATCGTTCCAAAAGGACAATTTAAAACTTACACGTGGATTTTTTCCACGCAAGCCGCGCACTTTCGACAAATTCCACGGGACCTCGGGGTGAAGTTCACGAGATGAAAATGTACGAGAGCACACGTTACTGCCAAGGGCCAGTTTCACAAACGTCGGTTAACCAAAGGTTAATTGATTCTCTGTCTCTTCTTAGATAATAAGATAGAAAAGGATAGGGAGTCGACTGAACTCTGGTTAACAGTTAATCGAGCTTTGTGAAACTAGCCCCAAGGTTTCACCAAACGTCGCTTCACTTTAATCTTAGTTTAATTCATGTTTGTCTCTTTCTAAAGTAACAGTTGGAAAGGGATGAATTAAGCTAAGCTCGAAGTTAAACAACGTTGGTGAAACCGGACCGAAGAGATTATCGAATTGCCTGGCCTTAAAGCGTGAAATGCGAATTTCAGTCATAAAAGCATCCTTTGCCGAAATCAATTACGCGCTTAATTACACGCACGCGCGTATTTATCGCTCGCAAATTTATGTCTGCGCGCAATCCCGGTGTTTTCATAGGTCAGACGATACCATGAGAAAGTGAAGAAAGGCTATTTTACAGCCGGCTGCGAGCGTTTTGAGGTCGGCCGAGGTGTTGTTGCGCCAGTGTTATATTAAATACTTGACGTTCTCGCGGCACCTCTCTCGCTACGTGCGTCGAATACGTACGCGGAAAATTCATAACGCACCGTCGAGTTTTAATACACGCTGTAGCCGCCGTCGGTTTATTATACTAGATAAGTTTACGATCGCGCACGCGTTGGTTATCTATTTACAGTTTAACGCGTGCGCGCCGGTAAATCTCGCTGCGTCTTCGGTAATTATTTTTCGGAATGAGAAATGTGTCTCTCTTGGACTGCACAGAGCGCCCGCGTCGAAATGAGTTTCTCGACGAGGATCGAAGTCAATTTCTCTTTAGCGAATACTTGGACGATCGTGTAACGTAATGTCTCTCTCGATCGCGTGTCGTGTCTAATTTATTGTCCACTTTGGAAAACGAGCGAAATTTCTCTGACACACGCGTCCCTCCAGATAAAAACCCGTTTCACTTTGATCGCCATTTTATCAACGCTAAACACCGCGTGCATTTCCTCCGCTTTATTTCACGTGAACCATTAGCTCTGATAACGGCTCTTTTACGCGATGGGCCCGGCACGATAACCGGCGCGCGGTATCACTTGCATATTACAAATAGATTTAATTGGTCTGTTCCGCTTTGCCCGGCCCGGTTACATAAACTCAATAATGTGGCGTTATTTAATTACAGCGTTACGCTTCGTGAAACGAATACCCGTATCGTTACACGCGGGGAGTTTTATAATACACAATTCCTCTTCCTGAACATAAATTTGGTAAACAACGCGCGACGGTTTTATACAGGCCGCTATCATTTTACGCTGCATAATGCTTCGTTACATCGTCAGTCATTGAGAGTAAAATGACAATTATTATATTAAATTTCTGTACCGGGTCAACTTTAATGATTAATTGCAGTTAGTAGAAATAAATACATAAGAAACATATTTCAACAAATATTTAAACTGGATCTACGTGAAGACATATTACAATAATGTCTAATATATACAGATATAAGATTTCACACACATATATATGTTTTTATTTTCAAATTGTACCATGTAATTTGCATTCCGTAAATTGCTTACGCATCCTCGGAAAGAACTTCTGTCACAAAAAATATTCTTGACGCATTTAGATTTTTCACAACCTCATTTAGCATGAAAATAAGACAATATCAAAATAAATTCTTATTCTCCTCTATCGAATTAAAAAAGATTGACTTACTATATTGAGACAAGAGTAACTTATATAAATGTAAGTTTGTATATTCTTGCGGTTAGAATAAATTTTCTCTCCATCTTACAACGCACGAAGTTGGCATTACGATATTCGACAAAAGACGATACCTACTATCATTTTATTCTAGATTTTAGAATTTTTCATTTAAGATTAAATATTCCTTTCTCTATAATAAATATGATTGGCGCTATATCGATCCTGTTTTATGATACACTGCAGTGTAATAGCATTGGATCCGGAAATTTTTTTCTGTGGGTGCGGCCTTAAATTTAACTTTCGCCATAAACAATTCTTAATGCTATATATTTATTTAATACGCTACAAATACGGCCGGCCACGAGCGTGTACGATGAATATTTATCTAACGATATTTTCATCGCACGGTGAATGGTGTCACGCGAGACTTCATTGTCACTCCCACTATGGCTAACTATGAGTATCTATCGAGAGGAGCGGTAACTGGGTCAACGAGTCGACGATTCGTTTATCTGTTTGTTTGCTCCCGTCTAGTGCGCGCCGCGTAATTCTGTAAAACGAGCCGCTGGGCGGAATAGCGGCAGGAATCGTTAAAACCGAAAGAGAATCTTACGTGTATGTCCTAATTTCTGTGCACAGCTATTTTGGAATTTGGGCGAACGTCCAATTCTGTTTGTTTCTCTTTGCGGGAACAAGTGCGGAAAAATTATAACACGGAATAATTGGATCTCGTATTCGTATGTTACACATGCATAAATACATACGTCGAGTAAAGAGAAGACAGGAATTTAAAAAAATAATTTTTGGTTGCCTGTTATTACCGTTTGTGTTTTTCTCGTCTTGATTACATCACAAATGATTCGTTATGTCGTTACATAATGGTTTCTTTTTTACAAACTCTTTATCTACGATTAATCATTCTCATGAATAATGCACATATATCTTACAATCATCGTATAATACTTGGCGAGTATTCTGAAGATTAATTGAAGGCGCAAAATTTTAATATTGTAATTGGCGAGTTTAAAATAATTTCCGACTTATTAGCGGATTCATCAAAGCTTTGTATCATGTAGGTTTATTAGCAGAATAATATTGATTTGCGGAAATAAATTCTCGTCCACGTTAAAATAAAGTTTTCGCTGGATTTAACATGCGATCGTAGCACTGGTCGAAATTATGTTAAAACGGTCGGGAATATTCGGCGTATATTTATTTTACGCGGTTAAATATTTCACGGTTTGAATATTTCGTCGCAGTGATTGATTGTTGACGTAGAGGCGCTCGTTTATTTTTGCGTATAGCGTGCGTATACGGCCGCGTTCACCTTGCCCCGCTATTCGCCCGGTGACTCTCGAGTCGGCAGGCAGCGCGGCGTGAACGGCTCCTTGTGCCTTGTTATCACTCGAGACGCGACCACTCGCTACGGCCTATTCAGTGATTACCATTGCGCACAATTAAACCATTCTGACGATTCATAAACGCGTCGATGATCATTTATCGATGGTTTATTGGTACATGCCGCGGGATTTAAAAGGTATTGCGATATCGAGTCTCATTTGTATATCTTTGGACGGTCCATCGCGTCTACATTAACCGTTAACTTGACTTTATCGTGTCGCACGATATCGAGCTGAAGACGCCGATGATATATTCGAGCTCTTGGAGCATCAACCTCGCGGTTATGGAACGGCTCGACTCCGATTCGAGCTGCATCGCGACGCGGTAAATCAACACTCTGGTGTTTAACTTCGTATTAGGTTTACCGACCGCACGATATAAATTCGCACACACTGATAACTCGTAAAAACTCTTCGTCCTTCGGGATTTATTCTCGTAGCTCGTTGCAATTGTACTTTTTTTCATGCTGTTCTGTCGCGTACGATTAACGTATTCCAATTATTTGTGTGGTGTTTAATCGGGTTTAATCGGGTCTTCGTTAGTGAAGGTTTATGTGTGAGTGCCATGAAGAACCAAGGAACGGAGGAGCTGAGAGCAGAGACTCGAGATAGCGTCAGGTATTAATAGGCAGCCTTAAGCTGAATTATTTATTATTTTCTCACTTGAATTATTATTTCATACGTTCGCGCAATAATTGTTGTTATAAAATATTAGTTATTTTGAATATCCATACCGATAGCTTATTAAAAGTGAAATAAAATATCAGGCAAAAATGAAACAACGTACAAACATATGCGAATATAATATTACGAAATATAAGTGATTATTAAATGATTTAGTCGTGGATTAAATAGCCGTTTGTTAGCGTTTCAGAGAAACATTAAATAGCTGAACGCATGAACTTTACACGATTGGCTAACTTTGATAGCTTAACTGAAAACTATTACACTCTCGATATTCTCATATTGTAATAGTTAAAGTCTAATTTATCTCCGGAATACATTATTAAAATGTTGCGCGATAAATACACCAACGCAACGTTTTGTACTTATCGTCCATCAAAACGCGTTGTCGTTATACTTGAGCTATCGTAGTGTGTTGCAAAGTCAAAGGGGGCAATTTTATAAAAGCCAGAGTAATGTAAACTTGACTGTGTAATAGTACAAAGTACTTCCAACAACTGTTATGTAAAACGATAATACGAAGAGAATATAGCTTTATATTTTTGCATAATGAATTTGTGTGAATTGTGTAACGAACCGTAGACAGAAATACACATCAAAATTATAACCTTTTCGCCTCGGAAACAATGTTTTACATCGACGTAAAATGATTCGGTCGGGAAGACTTGATCATATGAATATTTTTATCAATATCATCTGCCATTCTTCTACAAATTTTTCTTGGATCTGTTATGTGAAGCTCTAAAAAGTATTACCAAATTACCATGTAGTTATAAATATGTATACAGATTTGCAAAATTTTTTTAAAATTACGAAGTTCTTTCCATGCGGGAATGCGCACAGAAACTTCATTGTGTTTTTTAAAGGTCGTTATCTTGATCGAACTCGGCAAACTTTTTTTCGCCAAGAACGAATAGTTTCTCTGGTGGAAGTTCTCCGGTAGAAGTAGAATGTAGTAGAATGTGATTCGAGGAACGGGCGAATTCGGAACAATTTATGGGATTGCAAATTGCGGTTCGCGTGCGCGCGTATCGTATCGTGAAATGCATCTGCGCCGTTGTATGCATTAGCGTGAATCTACGTGTATTCGCTCACCTTAAGTAAAGACACGTGTTGCGAATTCTGCAGCGGCGACGGTCTTGCAATCGTTGACGATAAGATAAATCCGCGGCGGAGTTGTCGGAAATATCGAAGTTTTTCGCGGAAGGAACGTCGTTGGTCATGCGCTGCAAGACAACTTGTTGCTTCGCCAAGAAGGTAGGAGAGGTAGGAGAGAATGAGGAGGCGAGGGAGCCTCTCGTCCGTTGCATAATATCTGCACAGTCGCAGTAGCGTATCATGTACCCTCCTGATTACGCTTATCGCGAGGCTTGAGCAACCCTTATTCCCCTTTGCGTTTTATTTCGTTATTAAAACTTGATGTCTTTGTACATTTTTTTATGCCGTGCTTATTTCTTCCACGTACTGCTTTTCTCCATGAGAGAGTCAAGCGCGATTGCTTAACGATTGCAGGAAAATATTTCCGTATACATAAATCATTGATTAAAGAGAGAAATTTATTAAAATAATATGTATCTGATAATATGTGTACACACGAGTGTGCAAGGCTTCGCAATGAACTTCAGTGGTTCTACTTAAAATGAGTAATGTGATTCAAGTTTCAATCAGGTTGCAGCGCGATATTACTAATGATACGCATCAGATTAGTGCGCTTTACCTACCGGGTAGAATATAATAAGTGTGACATGTATTTGATACGAGTCTCCGACCGGTCTCTATCTTTAATTAATGTTATAGGAGGAGATTATCGTGTCACGAAAGCGACCAGTTGAGATAGAAAGTCTTATAAGTCGACAAGCGATATAAATTAATTCCTGGAATAGAATTTGACTCGTGAAAAGTGCATTTTCATATTATATAGAAAAGTATGTAATTTGATAAGAATTTACTATAAATTATGCAACAATAATATACTCTTTACGTGTGCTTTGAGAAAAATAGTATTTCTACCAATTCAGATTAACGAGTTATTTCAATTTAACGGCCCAAAAACTATTCTTATCTTTAACAATTTTTTTTCACAGTAAATACACCACACAATGAAATAAATCTCTTTGGGATTTATTAGGGCACTCTTGAATAACACCAAAAAATTTTTACGTAGAATGACCCCTTAAAAATAGATGCTCGATTATCTCGGTTGACGATTTTGCGAGTGTCTGATACTAGGCAATTAGGAGATATTTGTGGTTTTGTTATTTGTATGATCAATAGTACCGTTATCTGTTTGTGCAAGATATTTTTTCAATGATAGTCCCTACACCAATTCGTGAATTACGTCAACAGACGTCGCTTTTTAACACGAAAATAGTCCTATCGAATTCCAAGTTCAAATTATTGATGTTCGTTTACATAATGTTTCTATGAAGAAATTAATTTGTTTGAAAATTTGTACGAACAGGAAAAATTTTCACTACTATTTCCACATAAGTTTTCTTTCATTTCATTCATTTTCCTTTTTCGCATACATTTTTTACTTTCGAGATAAACGAAATGGCCACGAGTGTTAATTTCGCCAATCGCGATATTTAATTTTATTATGCGGCACACCGTCAAAGACGATTCTCGTCGGACTAAATATCGTGATAATATTGCATTCCCATCGCGTGGACTGAGTCTCATTATACGCCAGTGCATCGATACAATGAGGAATTGTTCACCTTATGCGGTTAAGACGGACAGACGAGTGTAACTTTTTGCGTCTGCATAATCATGTAAATGCATTTGACTCAGTCATCGCGTTGTTTTGTCCCATTGTTCGGCGAAACAAAAGATACCAATTGTACGAAAAATCACTTGCTTGCAATGCTAATCAATTGAATGGCAAAACTGCGGGACGAGAGTAGAAAAAGCGCGCGACAGCATTTATAAAATTTTGCACCGTTTTACAGAAATTAATGGAAGAGTTGTCTGAATTTTTTCCTTCTTTTGCACATATACGATAAATTCTTTATATATAATTTCTGCAAAAAGTTGTTGGAAATTTCAATATCTTTTTACGCGATTTATACGCTCTGCCATAAACAGATCTTCATCTTTTGATCCAATAGAGATTCGGTAAGCTGTCTGTCCGTACGGCTCTCGTCGGTTCGCCAATTTCCTTCCTTATCTCGCGGCTTCGGTGTCGGCAATTTAACGAGGACGAGCAAGCGAAGACATCCGAGTTCGTAATTAGCGTGATTAGCACGGCGAAGTAAAGCAGTCAAATACACTCGCGCCCGAAGCTTGCCGCCTTGATTAAGGAGACAATAATTTAACGCGACTACGCGTTTGTTCTCGCAATTATCGTTGATATACTGAGCACTGCGCAAGGACGGGGTAGATCAAGATTATGATGATAACAAGAAATATATTCGTCGCGCTCAAATATACAGTTTTATTGTACATTAGCTTATTTTATTAAACACAAATAGCACGCGGATTTATTTTAGGTAAATGAAAGCAATTGCACTCGCATAGAGACGTTACGAATGTGATTTTGTAGAGAGATAAAATAGAACACGCGTTTTAGATTGCAGGTGATTCGCGACATACATACTTAAAGGATAGCATTTCAAAACTCCCTAAAAATATCACTAAGGAGCGATAATATGCGTGATAACAGAAAATTGTAGCGCGCAAACAAGTACCTAATCTACCGCGTCGGATAAACAACAAACCGGAAACTGATATCTTGCTTAATCATCTCCGCTTCAATTTCTTGATTGACGAGAGAGAAAGAGAGAGAGAGAGAGAGAGAGAGAGAAAGAGAGATTGAATCTAAATTCACTATCAGGCCGTCATTAACCAGGATGTACCCAGTGATCCAAAAATAAAGCCGGGCCATTCGTTACACTGGTACTTGCGAACTCACGCCACTAGTGGAGATTCTATCTTTACCTTTGTGTGTGAGCTAACATCGCGCGATATCTTTGGCTTGTTTATACGGGGCGTATTGCGAAACGCTTTTCTAGAATCGTTAGATTCGTCGGGCCAACTGTAAATTATAATTACTCCGCGCGCCGTGTTCACTGAAACGTATACTTTCTCGTGAGAATTTCTTGCCCCACCTCGCGCGCCACGGTATATCTGATTTATTAATGGTACGCGTAACTTTTAATTTCCAATTTTTAACACTGACTGGCTGAGTCCGTGTTAATAAGGATGAAGAAGATTAACCTTTAAAATCGCGAAAAAATCAAGCTGTAGAGTACCGAAATAATTATCGGGTGTCTAGAAGTAATTTTAGCCTTCAGCAGCAAACGGATAATTCCCGATATCAATGTTTAAGCCGCACTAAAGCTTTACGAATCCGCAGCAGGCGCGCGCCGGTCAATCGTTATGACTAATTAGTAATTATAGAAAGCGACAAACATCGCGTTGGTACTGGCACTTATCTCCGTAACATTAGCTTTCACCGACACGAATAATTTCGCTCACAATAGAATCCGCTCGCAGAGAAAAACGACAGCTCTCGCGCGGTGGTCATCGCAATTAAATGCAATTCCCGGGATCGCCGAGTAGGAGAATGAAAGAGGAAACTCCCGGTGATTAGCGGGCGCGAGTTTGCAATTAATACGATCCTAAGAAAGCGGACACGAAGCAGTGCGCTTGTCTGCAAAGTATTACGATGGGCCTCGGCTTGTGCTACCGGCGCGGCGGCGTTGCTTTCACTCGCGAGAAGAAAATCGCCGGAACGATCGCGAGATCCGACTCGCGGTAGGGTTCGACAATAATGATCGCGCCGCGGATACATTGCTTGCATATTAGGCGTGTCATTAATTAAGAACCAGCTTTCCATACGTGTCGTTTCTTTTTTTGCAAACGGGCCGGCTGCCACTCGAACCGGCCGCGAGGTAGAACGGGAAATTAACCGGCACTATTCACAAAGTATCTTGACCATTTAAAAATAGAGAATGCGTAACCCGCTATAATTGTATAAGGGGCAAATGACCTCCTGAAAATGTGAAGTGTTGCTAAAAATCTTACGATGGAGGACTCGGTGTGATTGATACTTTTTTGTGAGTAATCATTCTTCGTTCGCGAAAGATGTATGAGACAATGTTTTCGAGCCGAGGAATAAAAATAGAAAGTTACGTCTGTCATCCTGGTATCTTATACTCTTGAACCGGGACGAAAATAGGCAGTTGTATTCGTTACATTAATGCACTTCTCGTTAAAGGATTACGTAACGTTGGACGCGCGAATGATTTTTACGGCTCGTATTACGCGCCGAATGCAGACATTTATTATTTCTGCTATCTATAAATCCGTCGTGGTTTAGCACGCTTCACAATGTAGAGCAACCACTTGATGATGCTAGACGTTGGTGCCAACGCAAACAGGAGAAATAAGCACAGCACACCCGGTCCGTCTACTATGAATATTCCGCCGTTCTCTAAGGCAGAAATATTGCGCTTGTTAATCTTTTACGACGCACACGTCTGATTTTGCAACGTTTGCGTTTTCTTCCTTCTCTTTGCAAATTCGTTACTCGATCGAACCCGAGTATCTTCCATCTGGCCTCCTTTTCCCCTCAGGAAGTGATATCTGCTTTCCCTCTTGTCATTGTATTTTTGCCGCAACTCGTTCTTGATATAGACACTTGAAAATGGCACTCGGGCACTCAGACAAGGTGTAGACGTTCAGGTACACTTCGAAACACCCGTTGCCCGCCGTACGCTCACATCGAGCGTTGCTGCGTGTGTACCACACACGTGCGTAAATATCCGATTCAATTTACTTTATCATGTGACGGCCTCGTGCAACCATGGTATTTTACACGCGGCTCGGATTCCGCTTCGCTCAGCATTCTGCGCAGACGTAGGGCGAGATGCAAATAAATAACGCAATAACACGGAGGATGTCTTTCCTAGAATGACTGGGTAATCAAAACTACTTGGCGTTAGTTATTGAACTCGTAAAAATGTTGCAGTAGCGACGCGAGGCACGCAGTGGTATTATATAATTTGAGAACACGAGAGCTGGAGGATTTTTTTAATCGAAGATTCAAAGCGCGAAACATGTAAGAATAATGTACAAGTTTCACAGTATTATCGTATACCGTGACTAGATTAACACGGAGCTATTTAAAAATCGAGGCACGTTCGTAGTTCTGCGTTCACGAGTTTGAAAGGCAAACGTGTCAATTATATTACTTGTATGTATTACGTTATATATTACAGATGCTTATATATATACGCACTATTATGTGAGAATATTTCACAGTTCGTTCTTCATTCGATCGTAATAAACTCGCCATGTACGTGCCGTTTTTCTTCACACAGACCCATCGTGCGCGACATGCGTGATCGGTGAAGTTAGATGACAAGCGCTTGTGAAGAATCCTTGTCTTCGAGTACCTCACTGTCGTTCGCAATTTATTTTCCGTTCAAATACAAGCGTCGAGAATGTAAATTACGACGAATCGACTATTTTTAGAGCGGTGGGGGCGTTGCCAAAGTTTATGCCATAACTTTTTATTTCTCCATTTCCGTTTATTCATTTTTCATTTAGAAGCACCGTGTTTTCCGGAATTAAGTTTTGCAGAAGCTTGTCCACGAATTGTACTTTAATGCACGAGGGTAAATAGTAAACCGCTTCTGTCTCGGAGGCGGAATCAACACATGGATTACTCTCGACTCGACTAAGTTCCTTAAGATGAACTTTTCTTGAGTCCCCGCCATCTGTTGCCACTCGTGTACTCTTGAACTCACGACGAAGCAAAAGAACAAGTCAATAAGCAGCTTGAAGTTTCGCCGTGCGCTTCGTAGCTCCGGGATGCTTTGCAATGCGGACTGAGTTTCAGCCTCGTTGACCTAATTCCGTGTCTCGATAGAAAAATACCGTAATCCCGTAAAAAAATGAGATTTTGAATTTCTGATGCTGTTTGTAAAATTATAAAATGTCAGTTTTCTAACGTTTATTTATTTTATCGGAGAAAATATATTTTCCACAAAGAAGAGAGAGTTTGCGTCTAGTTACCAGTGATGATTAAAAATTAAAACGGGAAAGTTGTAGTCAACCCAACTAGCATATTCCTTAATAAAACGTTTCCCGTTTTAATTTTTCACGAGGAAATATAAATTTTGGACGTAACTTAATATAGAATATAAATTTTATGGAACTTGTCTCGCGCCCGCGGAAAAAGCAATCGCGACGGATAGGAAAAGACTTTAGAAAAAACTTAAGATGTTGCCTACGCCCGTGCGCGTGAGCACACTATTATTATCCGTGGATTTTCTCGATCGTTTCTCGGGGCTGCGTTTAACAGATCGATCGATTCGCGAATAAATAAAGGTGCGTCTTGCCTGGCATTCGATGTTTACTGCGGAATCACGATTCCATCATCTCATTTTAATAAACGCGCGGCGACGCGCGCTTGCCCGGCAAGTATCTAATCCCCGACGAGATAAGCCTAATCAAAACTCGCCACTTGGTATTCTCACAGACGCGCAATAATGCGCTGGAAAAGTGCGGCGTACTAGCGATGCGTCATACCGTCGATCGAAAACGGATTAGACTCCGAGACGCCGCAATACGTTTTGCGTAACGTCGCAATCTTGTTCATCGATAAGAAAACGCGTGCGGTTTTCAGTCCGGTAAGGTCAACGATCTTCTAATAGAGGAAGTGGTCTACGAAGGCACGCGCGTAACCGCTTCTCGAAATAATCGCGGGCGTTGGCGAATATTCGTCTGCGAAAATAATCAGTTAAATTTCACCCATTCGCAAATCCGCGATACTCCCGACTGGGGCCCGGGAACGCGGCGAACGCGAAGATTGTTCCCACCAAGAAAAATAAACTGGCCCGTGCCTTTCAAGTCGAATAAGTTTGGCGCGTTCGCGTTTCGTTTTACACCGACCACGGAAGTAAGGAGAGATACAATGGGGCGTTTACCGTACCATTGTACGCTCACGAATACCCCATTCATTTTCGGCGCGTTTCGTTTCACGGCGAGAGCGGGGGAGGGGGAGTGAACGACCTCACCTCGCGGGCGCTTAACCCCCGCGCCAGCCCGGTCGGTCTACTTTTCCCCGAAAACCCCCTAACGCGGGGCGATCCGTTCGAGCGGTTCGATAAACATCTTATTTCGGGTCGTGTCGAAACGTCGCGGTGGTGTGCCGCATGCCGTGCGATCGCTAAAAATACACGACACCGCGTAACCCGCCCCCGGTGCACCGGCACTCGGTGAAACTGCAATCGAAAATAAACCTCTCGGAACACCTGGCACCCCGGTGTTCTATTCTGCACTATCGGATTCACATTCCGCCCGGTCCTCCCCGGCCTCCCTCTCGCCCGTAACTACACCTGTACTCCCACGTATCCTCCGCGTCTGCGAGAGATACGACGGCATTCGTCTGTACCTAATGAAAGTGTCGAGCTCGCAACAATGCTACGTATCGAGTGTATCTTAACTGAAGAACCTTACGAGAAAACCTCGCGAGAGATACGTTCTATCGTCAGTAATGATCACTGAAGTTAAGCCAGGAGCACACGATGGTTTCTTGCTCGCTGGTTTGCTCGCGTGCACCTTTGCTGGCTAGTGAGAGCCAATCGGGATTCCACGTGATAGGGCAGATGAGTTAAGATTGCGTCCTGATTGGCTCTCACCAGCCAGCAGAGGTATGCGCGAGCAGAAAAGTATCGTGTGCCGCTGGCTTAACTTCAGTGATCAAACTGACGATAGAACGTACCCCTTTGCCAGGTTTCTTTTCAATTGCATACTATAGTAAAATTATACGTAATTTAACGAAAACTTGGGACAGCACGTGAAACGGTGGAACGATCATTTATCTAGGAGAAAGGATATATGGATGTGAGTCCGTAGGTTGGGATAAAAAGCTTGCTGTGACAACACGCGATATCGATGGAATTGACAACAAAATGTACGAATGTATCGGTATCATTGGGAAATATACCGCTGCAATATCGCTCGACGCTTCTCGCCCGCTCCTGGCCCGTCCACGATAAGATTGCGACGCAATGATTTTAGTGTTTGTGAACTTCGGAAAAATACTCTCGTAGATAAGCAAAAATCAATATTTGTCGCAAATAAAAATGCAATTATTTTTGCGAGCGCTTACGTCGCCGATTACGCAGTCGATAGAATCGTTTCCTCGACGACCGCCGGTGGAATCGTATTCTTGGATGGCTTTGGACAGGTGACCAATCTTAAGGCTGCGCGAAGGAAATTATATTCTTATTTAAAATTATTTTAAGTCCGCCTTACGACACTGTGATTAAGAGTCTCTTATATTTCTTCGACTACTGGTCGAATAATGTAATAATTTAGCCAGCCAAATTATGAATACTCGTCAAAGTAATTGAGAATTAAAAAGAACATTACAACAATGAAGTTACAATTTTTTTTCAATTAGAACTTTTTTTTATTCTATATATTTTTGCACAATTTTAATTTTCTTTCCTACTGAGAAATAACAAAATTTAAATAAGCGCGCGTCAGTTTTTTTGGGCACTATTAACTTTTTTACTGTTGCACAAATTTACTGCCGTCCGTAAAGATGTGGTAGAGGAATTCAGTTCGGTACGCTGGTAATTAAGGCCAATTCTTGCGAGTCGATCAAGTTACGTCACAGACTCGGTGTGAGGGTAGCATTAACCACCTATATCCATGATTCGATGTAGTTGGCGTCCTTCCAGGGGATGCCCGCTAGTGAGTTTCTTAGAAAAAGAGAGTGGCGCATTGGATCTTTTTTTTTCTTCCACCTCGTTCCTTCGTACCCGTTCTCTCTGTGCACAGGTCGATGTACGAGAAAAACCATTGGGTTTTCTGGGTTAATCACCGAGCTTTTAAGTCTTACGCACTGATGCTTTGTTCGACCTGGCTAGGTTTTGCTAGATGTGATAGCGTGGGAATCGTGTAGTGCACGCAACTGTATTTGATGTATCTATTCTTTTACTTTTAATCCTTAATGAAAAAGTTCAGAGATCCATAAAATATCAGTTTATTTACTGAATTCGTTAATTTTACTTGTAATAACAAGCGTGAAAAAAAATTGGGAACACGTGATGAGATTACGAATTTAATTGACTCCAACTCACGTTGGACATCGACCAAGAGATGTGGAGACACTGCAAATAAAGCCATTGAGTCTTCAGTTATAATTTTACACGTGACGTAGTCTAAGGACCTTGTTCTTGTTGTATCCGGTGTAATCGTTATCCAAGTGTTTTTATTCGATTTTAGTCGGACTTATCGTCCGTGTATAATTCCATGAATCGTCGCAAATTACGCGAATTTCATGTAGCATTGCATGCGACGATAATTGTAATGACAAACCCAATAATTACCAATTATTTCATCATGTTATGTTTCATTGATACATTGATATCTTGGAAATATTTTGACATATTATCGCGTATTGTTGCATAACATAACATGAACGAAAAAATTGGATTACTACTTTGCTATTGAAAAAACATTTTCTGCTTATGTTAAACGATATCGTTCGGCGTCTTTTGCGTTCGCGATTCTTTTATTATAGGAGCAATTTAATTTTTCTATTAGTACTAAAATATATAATTAATGCATTGTAGACAAAGTATTTTCGTACCGTTAAATTAAAAGACAATGAAAAAATTGTCTGTTTTCCTCAGACACGATGCATACGTACATTTGTGATAATATTTGCTGTGATAACAAGATTCTAAAACGTCATTGTGTCCATCGTCGTTGATCAGTTCGACCGTTTCTCGTCGCTGCAGCTGTTCAGGAGAGCTGGGAAATTATTTTGAACAAGGCATCTATTGTCGCGCATCTCCTGTAGCTCCTAGTATTGAGAAGTTGACACATCGGAAAGTCACTGGCACCGTGCCAGATTACGTTGGGAAACTCCGCTGTTGGTTCTGGACAACGACCCTGCATCGCGAGAGCCCTTATGGTTTACTCACAATGTTTTACCCTTTGCGGTCCGAACCATTTTTCGCACATGAGTGAAGATTAACTATTTCGTCTTTGAATGCATGCACGGAGAGAATTTTCTCTTAAAATTTATCCTGAAAATCCTCTAAACGTGGGACGATTTGGCATTTTTGAGGATTTTATGAGAGTTTTTTGAAATTTAACCATACATTTTACTAGTAAATAAGATTGAACGGCCCGAATACGGGACTGTACCGGACGTATGAACACGCCCACAAACAAATAAGGAAACTATTTGTTATCACTGATATATGAATACTATCGAAGATGCATGGAAACTGAGCGCGGAAATGCCCCGGATATGCGTAAATGAACCTTAAAAGCATTGATGTAATAAATATTACTGGAGACAGGAAAAATCCTATAGCTCGGTGTCTGTGGCACCTCGGGTTATCACGAGTGTCGCAGAGAAGAAAGTACAGACGCTTCAACTGCTTTAATATTAGAGTATTTAGACGTCGAATCGATCGTAATGCTCGCATAAAAACCTTGTCTTGATCGTAAATCATTTGATCTCACGTTAATTACTAAAGAACCGTAAACGCGTTACAGCGCAATAGTGAAAAAAGGATCGCAGCAGACAAGGCATTGCGCAAGGTACAAAAGTTCTCCTTGGATATTTTTCGTGTTTTATTAACTCGCGAAACAATTGCGTTTGGAAAGATGCCTTCGTGCAAATAGTCAACGCGACAAAACTGCACGTATTTAATTAGCCTGCGATAATCCATGGCTTGACTCCCGGTCATCGCTTTTCGTGTCAAGGCCGTGGACCATTATTGCGTCTCGATAATCTCACATTGCAGCGAGTTGGACGTAAACAATAGCACGACATTAAGAAAAAATATACTTAATTAATCCTCTGTCTCAGAATGTAGCAAAACTACACCATGAATCGTCAATCAATATTTCACGAAATGCTTTTTTTTCTATTAGAGAAACAAGTTTCTGCGGACACGATTAATGTGATTTCGAATTCGTTGTTTATCTCGCCAAAGATAAAATCCAGTGACACGTAAATTAACAACCTTGTTGCACATCCGGATCTGACCGCCGGACTTCGGCATGTGACGGCATGTTTGCGAGTGATTCGTGAACAAAGTAGCGATTTCTTTCTTAATCGAAAGTGATTTGTATTCGTTCTCAGTTGTCGAGGCTGAAAATAACTTCCGAAAACATTGTCTTTTTTTTATATCGCAAGTAATTGTACGTGCAAAGCTTTAACAACTGATGTCCGGATTTATGATAGGATTTTCTTTCAATTAATTCTCTAGATTTGACTTTAATTTTTACGTACTGATTTGCGAATAACGAACATGTTTTTGTAAAACCCAGTAACGCTCGTGCATAGGCGGTACATCTGCTCAACACATTTCTCTCGTAGAATTACGGTAATTTATAATCTGAAAAATTGCAACTAAGTGCGAAATTTCCTCCAAGTAATTTGAGAGATCGATTAACTCCTACTGTTACTTGTAATTTACAAGGGCTCGTATTTGTGCCTCAAATACCACCTTCTCAAATGTTTCCTGAACGCGTAGCGTTATCTTCTACTTGCAGCTAGGGAGTGGCTAATTACTCCAACTCCGAGATATTAATATAAATCAAGGGATTGCAGCGATAATACGCTAAGCCACATAATAGGCTATCAATTAATATTTATTAGCGTTCCTTAAAGGAGTAACATATATTAGAGCGAAGCTAAAGTTAAAATTGTTTTAGCGAGTATAAAAAAATTTAGTTTTTAGTAATTTGTTGTATATTTGACATATGTGGTATATTCAATTCAGTGCATACTAAATATTCATTTCTAGTCTATCTTGTCGATTCATTTTTTCATTCCACTTGACTGAGCATGTTATCTGTCCGGGCTGTTTAAATTTAACATGAATGAAAAGCAACTTCGATAGGTGCATCGCGTGAGAGTCTAGAGGCAACTCTCATATCGATGCCCGGATAGCTCAGTCGGTAGAGCATCAGACTTTTAATCTGAGGGTCCAGGGTTCGAGTCCCTGTTCGGGCGTTTTTTTTTCTCATGTGCCTCCGCCGCGATCGAATGTGCTCCGGTTGTCATCGGAAAGAGATTTTTATTTCGGTCAGATACAAATTCGGCGTAGACGATTTCTGCCTATTCGCGAGTTTATTCTCTAATAAAGAGCTCGACGGCGAATTCCAGCGGCGATGCCGAAGAGAGATCCCAGGGGTCTGTCGCCGTGATTCGGTCGTTCGTGCCGTTTCATTCTTCCGGATCGTTCCATTATCTCCGTGAATCCTCTCTCTCGTATTTGCTGCCGTAAAATGGGATATGCTTGCACACCGCCTTCCAGTCCGTTATCCAGGATAGAGCGATTATTGACGCCGCTCCGTAACATAGGAACGGAATTTTGCTGCGAGAGGGAAACGGAGGGTGAGATTTCGCAGTTTGGCATAAATAGCATCGAGAGATCTTTCGAGGATACGAAAAAATGACCGCTTGATCCCAGCGAATAACTTTTTTATCGTCGAATTTTAAACATTGCTCGATTTTATCTCGTTTTATATTTACATAAGTTCGCCGCGGTCCTCGTAATATCGATATGCGCGCGGCTAGTTATATTTTTATTGCCAATATTTATGTACATTTCAGACATTTAGTTTGCAAATAAAAAAAAACAAGGCGACGGGAAATTAACTCGATAACTCGGTGGAAATTAAAATATATATTCCACGCGAATCTCGAAGCGCAGTCATTCTCAGGTTAATAAAACGCGAGCATAAAAGGCCGCCGCATAAAAGAGTAATTTACAAAACAGCTATTCTTTCCGCTATGAATTCCCATCTTCTGTACGGCGACGGACGACGGCGTAACGGGAAGGTCATTGTGTCGATGATTTATACGACGTAATTATTTCGTAGAGATTGCACTTCCTGACACGTACTAATAGCCATCTCTTTGTTACCGTGCCTTTTTTGTTTTACTATCGAATTATGGTCGGCTATAACTCGATTAACGTCACGTCGTGGGCCGCGCGTGTGGCTCTTTTTTAGGAGCTGCATCTAATTAGCCCCGCAATATGTCCTTTCACAAGCGCATCTCTCCCGTCAATATCTAGGGCCAAGATATTGTAACTATTTACTCAAAGAAGAAACTGATAATAACGAGGGAATTTGTATCGGCTAATTTAAAGAGTTTAGCTGTTCTCAAGCGACATCGTAAAATTATATTATCCGCGAAATTATCGTAAGACGCGTGAATTTCCGTGTCGACCTACCACGAGGAAACGTTACGCCCGCGTTTCGCCGATTTCTCCGGATAATGAAAAAGGCATTTCGCACAATCGATGTGTTCCTTTCGAGTCCTCGGACGGGGTTAACGGTTAAGAGAGAAATTGCGCGCACTTTTTTACGAGATTTGTGTCTCGCGACGGTCCTCTTGCATAGGCTGCTCGTACATATAAATGCATTGCATGTGAATGGGAATCTACATATATGTAAATTAGACGCACACGTGCACCTCATATTCCTAACTCAGGTTCCGCATGCGAGAATAATTCGATAGAAGCATACAGACACTAGACGCGTCCACAGATATTTCGAGGTTGAAGGAAAGAGCCGGATAAATGCGCGGTGGGCGCGCAATTAAGGACTCATTCAAGACTCGAGGCAAACTTTTCCTGCCGTTAGATGCCTGAGGCTTCAACGCGAAATCGCATATTAGGAGACATTAGCGACATAATTTGTGTATCGAAACGAAGCCAATTGAGTCTACGGTGTTCGATTAACGTCATTTCGTTATCGCTGTCAAAAACATTGAACGTTAATTAATTGTCGCGGTCGATAGCGCGAAACCGTCACTAACATCGCTCATTTGATTTTCCTGCCAGTGGCCGTAACTGTTAAGTTCCTAACGGTATATGTTAATTAATTATCAAGTAGGTTTCTCATTTGCATTGCCATTGCGCAAGTGCCAATTGAATATTGCAGACGATACAACCCGAATGCAAATTTGAACAAGATTGATTTGTGAATTGTACATGATGTTTCCACCTGCACGGAAAGAACAATGTAGCTGCTGTAGCTAAAACTTAGCAAAATAGGGACAGCTAATAGTTTTAGTTGTGATAGCTCAATATTTTGCTACGACAGCAAACCGTTTGCTGTCGCACCTAATACAATAGGCACAGTAGCAAAATATTGAGCTATCACAACTAAAATATTAGCTGTCCCTATTTTGCTAAGTTTTAGCTACAGCAGCTACATTGTTTTTTCCGTGTGGTACAGTGTCGGTAGTCCTAGCGGGGCATTTTTAATTGCAAGTAAAATAGCAGTCTCCCTTGAATTCTGCAAGGAATTAATGGATTTTATGATATAAATGCGTAATCTGAGAACTGGCAATTGCTGCTCCACAAGAAGCAGACCTATATTTTTCTCTCGCTCGACGGTTTTTTTTGCATATGAATTATTATCACTTCCTCTCTTTCCAAACGGGATATTTATCTCGGGATATTTAAAAACGGGCAGGATACAAATTCGCAGGAACTATCGGGTAAGCATTGCGGGCCGTATCGGGAAGAGATAAAACAACAAAGCCATTCTTTCTCGCGATAAGTTTATTCCGCCGCAAATATAAGGCCGCGTGCGCAGAGGGAAAAAAAGGGATACTTCGTTTCCGTCACGTACGCGGACTATGCGTTTTAATTCCTTTGTTTAATACACCGCTTCCCGATCGTTATACTCCCACGCTTTTTTTCCGCTGCCGCTTCACCCTCGCCCTCACCCTTGCCCGTCGGCTTTTTTATCTCTCTTAGAGAATGCCGTGCACATGTCTCTCTATCCATATCTCTCTGTCCGTTTGTCGAGCCGAGATTCCCGTGAACTCGTTCTTCTTCCCCTCACGATACACAAACTGCACCGCGTGACTCCGTGTGGCGTCGTGGCGGCGGTTGAATTAAACCAGAACTGGTTTATTTTCCCTTTGCCAGTGTTTTTCCAACTACACGCGCATCTCTCCATTTTCCCTGGTCCCACCGACCGCGAGAATTAACGTCTTCCCGAAGTCGGTTAAAAGATACCGCATCTTTTCCTGGTTCTCCGTTGAGGTGGGTAATGGGAACTTACTCGCTGCATCTGGCATAATTTCGCTTTATATCGAAACACTCTCAATGCTCGAAAGTTTTTCTATGGCATTTGTAACACGGAATGTTCTCTCTTTCTCTCTCTCTCTCTCTCTCACACACACACACACACACATTCCTGTGTTCCATAATCACCTAGGAAGATAGGAGAGTGATTATGAGGAGAGTCGTTAAAGAAACTATCATTTTAACTTTCAGATATATACGCGGAGAGAATTTTTTCTTTGAATTTATCCTGAAACTCGTGTAATCGTGGGACAACACGGTACTCTGAAGAATTTTTAGATTCTTTTGAAATTTTACCATGCATTTTACTAGTAATTATACTTGTAGCGAATTCGGTTGCTTGCACTAGTGCGCACTGAGTGCACACTAAGGCTTGTTTATAGTCAGTTCTTATATTTAACTTTGCTTTAAATACATGTTCAAAGAGTATTTAGTCAAAAAATGATCGGTGTGAACGTTGCACAGGCCATTTTTCTGGATAAGAAATATTGCAAGAGGTATTTAAAATGATTTTTAAATATAAGAATTGACTGTGAAACAAGGCACTCAGTGCACACTAGTGCAACCAACCGAATTCGCTATTAGTATACGTGTTACTAGCAGAATGTGTGGTGGAATTTCAGGAAACTCTCACAAAGTTCTTCAAAATGCCCACGATTGCATAATTTTCGGGGTAAATTTTAAGAGCATTTTCTCTCCGTGTATCGTTTACAACTAAATGTTACGCGCGCACGCGTGTGTGTTCTATTTATTACAAATTCTAAATGTAGAACTCTTTCGATACAAATAACACCTTATTATTATAACATTTGAAAAAAAGATCTACTTTATTCAGAGAGCGCGCGCGTGAGAAAGATTGAGAGAGAGAGAAGTGACGTAATCTTTATGCAAAAAAGGCTTGTTTGTTTGAAGCGTTTTTATTGCCGATGAGATCAGTCATGAACATGTCAATTATCACAATTATATTAATAGGTAATTGTCCTTGGCCAAGACCTGTTAAACACTTGAGGTTATCCTTGAGATCACGCGATCGGTCACTTCCTATCGTAGCCTTTCGTTCGGTCGACGTATCGGTCTGCCAATCGCGATTCTTCGACGCTGCTAAATCCTTCCGTAGTTCAATTACATTTCGCGGGGACGACAGCTAACGATCGTCCGCGATCTTAAATCAGCAACCTTTACCGTTATCGCTGCGCTCCGGTACTCGTTAATTATGGCATTCAGCAAGAAGCTGCCCGGCCGGGGCGATATCGAGTCCATTTAAAATGGACATCGTCGGGAAAGAACGTTCGTTTGCGCGTTTGGTATACGTAGACGACGATTCTAGCGTACGTCCCGACGTTTATGCAGTCGCGACGGTAAAGGAGAGAAACAGATCGGGGCTATCGTCGAAGCATTGAATTTACGGTGGCGGATTAAAGTCCTGAATGGCGCGTATTGAAAAGCGAGGGCTGAAACGAGTGTAATTTTGATTTTCCGACGCACGGACAGCAAATGACCATACGGCTGCTGGCTCGTTATAAATAAAAAGAAAAATTCCGATATACTATGAATACGGGAAAATGAACCCGAGTCCTTTGCATCGTCGCGAATCAACACAGGGATTCTCTCATCTCGCGTGTCTTTTACGCCGAAGCCCCCGCAGAACTCGTCGAAATGATGGTTTCGTGCCCTGCTGAGAATCGTAATACGTAAAAGGAAACTCGCGTAATAACGTATTATATAATAAAAATGTGCATTTGCATAATAAATCGTGTAAAGCAGAATAAATAATTTAACGTAACGAGCCAGTCGCCAGGGTGCAATAATTTCGCGAACCGATATCGATCGACTCCACCTGTTCTTTGAATTATGAGCCGAGTGGTATTACCTAATACCACTTTAAGCTGGTTTCTTTGCATCCATTCGTCATTTTCGTGACGTTTTTTTTCCACGGGAATATAAAAAAGAACAACGCGGAAGTATGAAAAACAGTTTCGCGATAATTTAACAGACGGTTCTCATGGCCTCTCGACTCCGTAATCGCGCTAATAAACAACTCGCCTAATTAAAGGTAAACCGAAGACGCCTACGTATTGTACAGCGGCACGTCATGAGGATCACGGTTGTTGGAGCGTGGGTATTATATCGCGCGGCGATCAGTATTCAATGGACATACATGTTTATTTGCGAGCGTGCGGGCATTTAAATGCGTCCCGAGCGATTCCCAGAAGACACTCCTGGCGATTGGATGCATTCAGTAGCTCGCGCGCGAACGCGGCGTGTTCTCGCTTCCCGGTGCCTCGCCGCGCCGACCGTGTCGGGGCCGCGATGCAACGCGGCGGATCAACGCTGCGGTCGTAAAACGGAAAACGGTATCGACACGCCGGGCTTCTCGTCATGGGAGAGAGCGTCCTTGGATTTCGTCGAAATTACCGTCGGACGCGATCGGACTTTCAATTCCATTGTCTCGATTAATTTTATTTTGCCACGGCGAGATGTACAATATATCTTATTGTCGCGAACGCGGGAACGATAACGACGGGAAGCGAGAGGCCTCGGGCGGGCGAATCAAACGGGTCAGGTAGAATCCGAGGGCCCGGAGCCCTAACAATTCATCGCGATTTCTTTTGTTGCCGGCGGACTCTGTCGCGCCGAGGATAAGAGTTGAGCGAACGACTAGGCGCGCGATGGTCGTTCGATCCCCCGAAATGGGATCCTTCCAACATTCCGTTTCCTCGGATCCGTAACGAAGGTCGTATCCCGATTTACGTTTTCCTGCCGGCTCGTAAAACGGCTTCCGGCGACACCTGCATCCCCCGGGGTCCGGGGGAGACTTTATGAGCCGTGGCGAGAGCCAAAGTCGTCGCGCGTAAAACGTTAACTACTCCCGTTCCGGACGAGCGAAAGAAACTATTTCTATTTAATTCCGCGATTCTCTCGACGCGCCCGCGCGCGTTTCCCCGCTCGCGCTAACGACCGTTCGGAGAGTAAAGCGTTTTCTTTCTCCCTCGTCTCTTCATTTCCTGTTGCTCTCTGTTTCTCACTCTTAAATCTCTCTGTTGAAACATTACGCGCGCGCCTGAATTTACAAGTACCGGCATATTCTCCCGTTTAATTAGAAATTAGCAGAACAATTTCATCACGTGACGTGAAACACGACGAATTCACGATCGCTTTAACAAACATTTAATTTTGTATTCACAATAATTTCTTTCTTCTTCCCGGTACACAACAGCGTCGCGTAGTTAACGATGCAAAATGCGACTGTTTTTGTGCCTATCGCGCGTAACGATATTGATAAATTGTCGAGAACAACGATAATTGCAGCGATGATGCAACATCGTCGTGACTCACCGGCGCGTTTCGAGAAACGATATCGTTTTCCGTTGAAGTAATGTTAATTCGCCGACGCTAATTTCATGGAAAACAATTAGTGATCTCTCCGTTTTTTTCCCCTCTTTTGCGTAACTGCTGCAATTACCGGTATCGACGTAATTTTATAATTTGATCGCGGCTCTGTGCGACTTTGTCGTATTTTTTCATATCTTTCGTATCTTTATTGTTTTATGCACAAAAACTATAATTTTGCGATGATATCGAAAGATCTTGGAGAAAAAAACCTATAATTTGTAAAGGAAAACATTGTTTTTTAAATAATGACGAGATGCTCGCTGCTTTGAAACGGCAAACTAGATATGATAATTCGAATTCTATGACATCACTGTATATATTAAATAATCTAATTTGAATGCATAATGCAATATGGATTATAAATTATAATTAAATTAATAATGAAAAATTCTAATTAGATAGTTGTTTGGCAGTTTTCCATTTTCAAATTAAATCCGGATGAACATTGAACTTCTAAATATTATAAAAGGTTCCATCCTACAAATGTCGAGGCTTCGTTTAATATTAGAGTAATTGTCGACAAATTAACTTGCTCCATTTAATATTACAGTAGTCTACGAGAAAGAACGTTGTCATTCGCAACAATATTAAAACCTGAATTAATTCCTTTCGCTCTTGAAGTAGAACGGTTTTAGTTCGAAGAAGGAACGGATTTGTTTCTTTAAATATTCGTGAATCGCTTGCGATCGAACGACTTTTAGAACAGACAGAGTCGATAGTGTCGACTTTCGATCTCTAAGTACACAATTCGGTCCTTTTTGTATTGAAAATTGTCCATTAATTGACGTAATTAACGTAATTATATTTGGACTTAGCGGAGTAATTAATGTAATTCTTAATCGGTAGGGGGCGAGGAGTAAATTTGTTATCTCTAAATTAACTCTGACTGCGTAAGTTCTGCAATTTTTACGGTTTGTTCATATCTATAAAGTTGGGAGGAACGGCTTGGACGGGAACGTATACGGTAGTCGCAGCCCTAAACTACGATTGCTCAGTCTGTCTATCGGTAAATCGCGATCGAGGATCCTGCAAAGTACTCTTGCGGTACTCGCGCGCGCACCCGCGTCATTTCGATTCGCGCGCCTCGGGCACACACGCACGTACTTGCGCTCGCGCGAGTCAAGTACCGAGTCGTAATCCTGGGCACTCTGGCAGAGGCCTGGCATTGCTCGAGGGAATACCGAGTTGAGCGTAGTAGACTGCCTGGTGCCAGCAGCCATACGAATCCCTCTCCTCGCTTTAGATCCCGCGCTATCCTCGCTTTAGTGTTCGTCTACGTTCGTCTTTCTCTCTCTCTCTCTCTCTCTTTCTCCCCCCCCCCTCCTCCCTTCCCCTCACGCTCCTACTTATTCTTCTCCAATGTTACGTCAGCGTCTCTCTTCCCCGATACATCTTAGAGTTTGCTCCTCTCCTTCTCTCTTTGAGTTTGTTTCTTTTATCCGCTTCTCTTTTTGTTCCTGCCCTCCCTGGCTCTCGAAGCTCTCGAGCTCTCTTTATCCGTTTGTATTTGTGCAGCACATTCGCCTCTATTTTTCGTTCCCGTATCATTATTTTTAACTCGTTATATTTTCAAATGCGTCGTCTCGTTCGTGTAGTTCTGTTTGTCCAAGAAGAACGAATTTTTTCAATAAATTGCCCCTTTCCCTCCTTCTCCTTTCTCATCTTTGATGTTTTTACGTCGCGCTCCTCTCTGCATTTCTCGCTTCTATTTGTGTACGCGACTCTTTTTTCGCTGTACTGGTTTTTCATTCCTCCTTTCTTAATGCAAAGGAACCTTCCTCTTTTGTGAGATTTTGCTTTCCGTACGCTCCCTTCTTTCACAAGTATGTTGTGCACACCCGTCGCTATTTCTTCGTTCTTTTCCCCTTCACCACGTCGAGGCCGATCTAAAGGCAGCCAAATTTTCATTTTACGTAATCTCGCGATGCAACTATGATGACCGTACTCTGTTACGCTTTGAGTGCATCGGCAAGGACGCCGAATTCAAACGAACTATGAAGGTACTTGCGCGATTTACATATCTACGTGTACCTTTGGCAAACCGCATTTTCTTTCATCATTTTTGGTAACCTAGATCGGGATCGCGTTTTATAGGTCAAGTACCAGTAACCCCGTTTCGTTTGAAACTATATTTTCAAAAGCGCCTGCGTCACTCGGCATTGAATCGCTCGCGAAACGATAGAGACATTGCAGCTCCGATTACATTATAAAGGTAGTAGATAATAATTTAAATCAAAGAATAATAGAAGGGGCTCAGAGCCTGAACAAGTAATTGTAATGTCCGATAAAATTACTTTATTATAATAGCAAATAAAGTAATTTTATCGGACGTTACAACCTTGTTCAGGCTCTGAGCCCCTTCTATTATTCTTTGATTTTTATCACACGAGCCGTTGTTATTTATAATAAATTAACGTGATAAGTAGATAAAAAATGTCTTGCCCTAAACCGAAATTTCCTCTACCGACGTTTCGTAATTGGACGCTGTATTTTTTTGCCGGTTCTATTATAGTATCGTAATAATTATACTTTGTGTATTTTTATGCATGCATACGGCAGCACGCAACCGAGTGCGCTTGTTGCTGTATATTATGATTACTTGGAAACGCCACTGCGAAACTTCACAACTGCCATTTAGTCTTATAGTTAGTTCAGAGGTGATCTAATGCAGATCATCCGCTCTTTGACTTTATGCAGCTCTTGGCATAGGAACTCCCGATATGCTCGCATAAATAAACTCCGAGTCAAGATGCCAAATACATAAATCAACAGAGCGAATCTGATTGCGTTGACTACGTCGACGTCGAGCGTGTCTCTTAATACTACGCTCTTCTGTAAAATAGTCAGATTTTTTTCCGTTAATACGAATCATCAATCGCGTGTTCGTCTAATTACTCCTTTTTTATTTCACTTGTGCGATTTCAACGTTGCTGTTCATTCATGATGTTAATCGAGCTCATCCTAATGCGACGTTAGAAAATATGAATGTGTTTTTATTGTTATACAATAACGCATCCATCTGCAATGTGGGACGTCTATTTCTTCTCGCGTCGCTTCTATCATTACAATTTTATTCTCACACGTAGCGATATTTCATGATTTCCTTTGACCAATTTCTTCGGCTCGAAGTCGCAATAGTGGCGAACGCCGACTTCATCGCGCAATGAATATTGAACCGAGGGAAGATGCTTCCTGTTCGTCTTGCGATATTACAATCGAACACGCGCTACGATCGAATATCGACATCTTGATGGGCCTGATTGTCGACGATAATTGCGGTATTCATCGTGTCGGAATAAATTTCCAAGTCGGAAAAGTTGGACCGATCCTTTGGAGCTTCGCGCGGTAAGACAGGGGGGGCTTGTTTTGCGGAAAAATTGCAAATCTACTTAGGGAAAAATCGGATTGCGCCGCCCGCGCGGCGAAACTGTTCGATGATAGATTGGAAAACGATTCTCACTTTTCACCACCGGAGATTCTCATTATCGGGAGTTGCACTCGAGGGTAAAATTCCCGAGTGGGCACTCAACTTAAATCGACGACACGTCAGGGACATTCGCGCGCCAGATTTCCCGAACTGCTCGGTGTATATTTGCGCAAAGTATTTTTCCGATACTATATACGGCACCTGCTTTCGCGCGCGCCGGTGCCGAGAACTTATGGCAATCTCTCCGCAGTATCTCCCGCGCGGCGGGGAGAAATTTCCGCCGGGATGAAATTTCTCCGGGGAAGCGCAATGGCGGGATCGCGCTTGATTCCGTATGCTCATTTCCATAGTAACTGAAACGAATGCCCATATGTAACGCCCTGCAAACCGTCGTTTTTTTGCATTTACCGTCTTTCGCGATTTATTGCAGCTACGTAGAATTACTTGGAGCTGAAGCCGTTAGCTGCGATCCGCGGATGTTCGTAAAACTTGAGCTCGCAGTTTTACTGTTCCCTTTTACATTAATTTGTGATAAACATCTCGGGACACTCGAAATATCCCCTGGCTCTTCCTCGATTGCAATTCTTCAGGCTTGCATTCGTGTCCTATCATGTTACTGGCTCATGAACGTGGAAATATCGGAGAATCGGCAAAAAGAATAAAGAGCAGAAGTCAACGGACCATGTTCTATACACGGAACATATAAAAGAGTGACAAATATTTTCCGCTTGTCGAGATACGCCGATCGAATATGAAAGTCTTCTCGACTATCGTACGCTTGTCCAATCTCGAAATCTCGTGCCTCTGTTCGTTTGTTGCGAATGGCAGTGCCAACGCGAAGCTTCGAAATTGAAAATGTGCAGCATTGGAAAACCTCTCTCTCTCTTTCAGTTTCGGAAAAGTTGTATCTTTTCCAAACGTAACGACAAGCGTACGTAAAACCTATGAGTGCATTTTCTCGTATTGCATTGTATTTCTCATTTTGCAGAATGATTTGCAAAAGCGTTTGAAATCCAGCTACTTTATTAAAGTACTTCTTTTCGCATTGTAATAAAGTGCTGCCGGATTACAAAACACGACAGTCTCCCTTGCATATTAATATCGCTTGCAATATAGACGGAGCGAGGTAGACTGTTTAATATTGAATATTTACAGATTTTTTAACAATTAACTGCCTCGATATCTCTAAAAACGATCCATCGAGTGTTTTCTACTCTGCGAGACAAGGGGGTAACTAAAATGTTGTCCTACCAATTACACGATTTCATACGATTTCATCTGATTACAAACAATCTTATCTAATTGCAAATAGTTTTCTTATATGCACGTTTAAAAATATATAACGTTGTTAAACCTCAAAGAGCTGTTAGATTTCTTCAAAATATATTTTTCTTGTTTTACTATCTGCTTGTAGTGGTAATTTCAGTTAAGATTGTAGTATTCGGTCACGTGTTTCCTTGCTTCCCACTTTTCCCCACTGGTCTAACCGTGGTCTTAACGAAAAATAATTTTGTACTTGCATTTACCGTTTATTGTTCCAAATTTGCGCGCAAAGGTGTATCAACGTTTCAACGTTGGTCTGACAGTGGTTCAACCGCTGTTGGTCTGACAGCAGCTACTTCAGTCTAATTATGAAAAGAATACGCGCTCATTGGTGTGAACTATGATATATATTTGGATATTCACTAAAAGAAGTAAATTGTTTTGGTAAATGAAAACAAGCTGAGAAAATGGTCAAATTTAATGTTTATTGTCTGACAAGTGAAGAAACTTGAAAATTAAGACAAAACTATTACACGGGGATTTCGTAAGGATATCATAATGATTTCGGACACACTGACTCACGATTACATAAAGCGGTTACCCCCTTGCTGCGAGAGATCGCCGATGCAAAGATAGGCGTTGCATGTCGGCCCTCGATATTCCCGATTCAGCCCGCGATCATCGTGAGCGCCTTGGAGCGAGCTCGAAATGACGGCTCGCTCTCGGGAGATTTGTTCGGCTGCTGCAAATCATCGGCAACGACACGCCCGGAGCAGGCAGGCAGGCCAACGGCGAACGGCGGCTGCGGTGGTTTCGAGCGCGCCTGCTAACGCAAGGACGAGAGGCAGAACGCGGGGCTAATTTTGCGGCCGAGTAGACGCGTACATACAATCGCGCTGAGATACGCCCGGGCCCGAATGCACACGCACGCGGTACGCAAATGCGCTGGCACACGCGATTCCCCCGCGAGCGATCGATGACTTTTCGCGCGTGTTGCGCATCGCCGCGGCGATTTATGGGATTGTACCACGTTTATCACGTGGATCTTGGAATCGAACAATCGCGCGGTCTCGTGAAAATTTATTGTTAACCGCGGAAACCGAGCGCGGAATTATCGGCGACTAATATTAAAGTGTCTCCACGCGTGAATTGCATTTTTGACTGTTTAATGGCCTGACACTTTCATTCGGGGAAGATAATTCCGTGCTTCGCGACGAGGGGCACCGTCAGGTGCGTCGAATGCACCTTTTATAGCATATCCGGTGTAATATAATTACGGTAAACGTTGTTTAAACAGCGTCCGATATTACGCGAACGTCAGCGAGAATAAATGGAAAATCCCTCGAGGGAGAGAACGCGCTCGCCGCAAAATACATGGCGAGCGTTTTGTGCAAAATACATGTATATATGTACATATATATCAAGCGAAGAGCATTGTCGATGAGCAATGACGTAAGAGGCGAGGCATCACAAATTCGCGGTGAAAAATAAGCAGCAGCTGTCTGTCAGCGAGTGTTTACAGAGAATTCCTGCGCGGATTCCCCTGGCAGGTGCATAAATATTCTTGTTATTGTTACAGCGAAAAGAGAAACGTCTTAGAATTTTCCTTCTCGAGGCCTCCCTACTCGCAAATTAATACGATGTTAATACGTTTCTTTTGATAACGATAACGTTGATATCTTACCGGACACTTGTCTCGGCGCTTCTACTTCTTTTGATACGATATACACCTGCAAGCATTGCGTGTGCTTAATTGTCAGCGTAAAATGTCAATACAAACTATTAACTGCATTAATCTTTTTTTCTCAACGAATTTTTAAGTTTTTAACTCTTGCTAATATTCTTTAAAGTATTTCATTGACACGTGCGAAACGAACTGTCACCTACTTGATGTATGTATATTGCATACAAAATGTTAACCGTGCGACAAGTTTATCCGTCTAATCTTATTCCAGTTTTGATTTCGGTGGAAAGTTGAATAATACACAAATATGCTAATTTTTTCCCGAATTTTTCCTCGCCTTTATTAAATTGCTAACGAACCGATTTATTATTTTTAAGCGTAATTATTACGCCACGCGAAGCACGTCGGAGCGGGAAGTTAATTGTGCATTCGATATTCGAGCGGTAGATAAGGAAATTTCAGAACAATTACCAATTTCGTTGTTAATCGCCTTTCGTAAAACAACGATTAAAAATTTACGCAAGTAAGATGAGATTTAAGTTAACTGCACGATCCTTCGAAATTTTATACAAAATACGTCGCGAGATGTAAAAGTGTATTATACTATTGCATTTTATTCTTAATGCGCAATTAATATTACGGACCGTTATTGATCACAAAAAAATATCGAATGCGTACACTGCAAAGCATATCCGTTTTATATGTAAAGGCCAATTATATTTCCGTTATATTTTACAACGAATATTCAATATTAAAACGGATTTCTAATATGTCCGTTTGATTTAAGCATGACTGGTGGAATTCTTAATATGACACTTTATTCATTATATAAAATTCTTTATATAAGTAGGGCCGGTAATGTAAAATATCGTAAAGGATTTGGTCGTATATTTAAAGCGGACAAGAGTTACGTGACCGTGGCAACTGATTTTCTGTTGTCACTCAATCTGTTAGAGTCTTTCAGTCGCCTCGGTTACTCAGCGGTTTTCGTCTCGATTATACAGTTCAATATTAAGTTTAATATTTTTATCGCTAATTCTTGCGGAGCAATATGGGAATGGATAGACGCGGTAACTATCGCAGTGAATGTACCGCATGTGACTGCGATGAATTCATGCTTTGTCTAATAAAATATTGTCTTCCAGGTGATAGATTATTTTTTACAATATATCAGGGAAAAAATACAAAATTTGCTAAATTTCCCTTCTATTTATACAGGACCTTATTATTAGGACAATGTCCTGTGTACGCAGTACCGCTTTAATTTCACGTTCACTTAAAGTGGAAAGAAAGTCACTTTTTTTCGTTATAATTTCGCGGAATTTAGAGTGGACACGTTTTGCAGCGTACGAACGTAATGGACAAATACCTTTTTTCTCGTTAAGCAAAACGACATGCAGTCAACGACAAACGTTGAGAGGTCTAATTGCGACCGCGGGTTACTCCCTTCCGCGATTAACCGATCGTGTAATATTATTACACGCTGATTACCGCTGTACAATGCTGCCGCGATTATCTGTCTGTTTGGCCTTCGTTCGATGTATAATTATATCGCCGGTGTAAGCGACGCGGTGGGCTCCCCACTTTTCTTTGCCTCGCTCTCTAGGTTGCTTGATGCGTGAATACCTCAGACACGTCTGCGTAAACATGGCGTACAACTGTCGTAGCAATAGCATTATAAGTGTCAATTTCGTTGAAACGCTGTTAAGAAAGTGCGACGGTACATGTGATATTAATTTCGTTAAACAGGACAGAAATCGTCGAGTGTCACGCAGGAATGTGACATACATGCCTCGCGGTTTCTTTTTATCAGAGATCGTTGCTTATCGAGGCCGGATAATCGGATAATACCATGTCGAGATAGTTTGTATCGATTCAATCTGCTAATGGTCTAGACGTCTAGACGTCGGTAACTCGAACCGTAAGTTCGAAGTGGTTTTTTTCCGCGAGGTTTTCGGAGCATCCTGCGTTTCGCGTGATCTTGGAGTTGCTCTTATTTGAAAATGTTACGTAATAACACTCCTATTTTCCTGGGATAACATTTTATTACACGAATAACTTGACACATTCCGCAGGCTGCACGTAGATACACGCCGAAGCTGATTTTACGATTTTGTCTTTATCTTTGAAGCCCGGCCTTACCAAACGTCGTTTAACTGCGATCTTAGTTTAATTCGTGTTTGTCTCTTTCTAAAGTAACAGTTGGAAACTTGGTTAAAGATAACCGACGTTGGTGAAATCCGGCCTAATTCTTCACCGGCAGAGTAGCTGAATTGTGCATAATGCGTAGATATTATGAAATTTTGCAAACGCGATGAAAATTAAATCAAAATAAATCAAATTTCGCGTCTTTAAATATTTATGTAGCTCTGGCAGTACCTCTACTGTTCGGCGATTCTCACTGTAGATTCCGTAAAAATTCACGTAGAATCCCCCAACGATTATTGAACTTTGATCACCTCTAAACGTTAGATAAGCTTGTTCGGTATCTTCGCGCTGATTCAAGCTTCAGCGGCAAATCGTTCGTCGAATCGTCCGCCTAGACGCTAAAAGATAGGTAAAGTATCTCCCAATGTACACGCGTGTATCGCATGAATGTGTTTTTTAACAGGGAGCAAATATTTCGTCATACTGATACGCTCTTGCGATATTGATCGCCGATCCGATGTTTTCCGAGTCGGATCTACATGAAATCACCGTGGCGAAATAGCCCACGCGTTCCGTCTCGGTGATATGCAAATGCGCATTATGTAAACTGGCATCGTAGATTTGACGGAATTAACGAGTTCCGCGACCACAAATTCTGACTCCCGGTTGTTTACGACTATCTGCCGACTATCGGTCGTGTTTTGTGAAACAAAGGAAAATACCCGTGAATTAGCTCACCCTTATCTCCCTTTTTTTTTGTGCGCAACGCGATCGTTGATGCGCGGCGCGCGGGGACCAGGTAGAGAGAAGGAATTCTAATTAGCTATTGTTAATCACCCTCGCTGACGTCCGCTCGGTCGGACTGGATTTCAAGTAACCTTGTCTCTTTTATCTGCTTCTCATCCGCGCGAGTGTGAACCATGACTAATTAAATGACAGCGGGAAATGCACTCGCTTCTCTTTGGCTCGCATTACAGCATTCCACTCTGACAAAGTTGGTACCGTGGAAAAGTGGCGGATTAATTTTGTATTTTTCGGAATTGCATCGGAAGGGGGTGGGGTTTCCCTTCTTTATTATTTAAAGGCAATTGCTCCTAAATGTTAATCCTATTCTTGGTAGGGAACGTACCTCGACCACGGATCCTGCCGAATTAATACAAATTTAGGCCCGGTTTCACCAAACGTCACTTAACTTTAATCTTACACGTTTAATTCACGTTTGCTTCTTTCTAAAGTAACAGTTGGAAAGAGACATGGAATGAATTAAACTAATAATTAAAATAAGAGGAGAGAAAGACACTAGGGGCAATGGAAGCCGTCAACCGGATAGAAGGTGATAAATAATAAATATAGGATTAAAGAGGTGGTATCCTAAGTACACTGTAAAGTTAAACGTTCCAGTAACGACCTCTAAGCGACCCTCTTCAGTAACAATCCGATTAATAAACGCTAAGTCTTTATATTAATTATTTTAATTATTAATATAAATTTTGTATTCGTCCTTTGGAGCCTATTTATCAGAATTAAGCTAAGCTTGAAATTAAACAACGTTGAGGAAACCGGGCCTTAATCGCGTGGTTTGATTTAATTTGCTAAAAATAATATATGAAAATTATTACTTGCATTGTTCGATGTAGTCTATAGTTTTCATTTTTAAGAAATTAAGAATGCTATCGTAGTAAGTGACAACTTGTATCCACACCCACAGAAAACATTTCCGGATCCAATGCAATTACACTTGAATGTATCATAAAATAGGATCGATATAGCGCCTATCATATTTATTATAGAGAAAGGAATATTTTAATCTTAAAGGAAAAATTCTAAAATCTAGAATAAAATGATAGTATCGTCTTTTGTCGAATATCGTGGTGCCAACTTGGTGCGTTGTAAGATGGAGAGAAAATTTATTCTAACCGCAAGAATATACAAACTTACATTTATACAAGTTACTCTTGTCTCGATACAGTAAGTCGATCTTTTATAATTCGATAGAGGAGAATAAGTATTATTGATTTTATTTTGATATCGTCTTCTTTTTATACTGAATGAGATTGTGAGAAATAGAAATGCGTAAAGAATATTTTTTGTCTCGGTAACAGAAATCCTTTCCGAGGGTGGATATCGTGAAAATATTGAATTGGCTGATTAGCATTTTCAGGTCATTTTACTTTTCATTATTGGTCGTGCTCGTAAATTGACGCTTTCACTATCCACCTTATGGATTATTCCGTCAAACATGTACACGGTCGATATTACACCGGCACGTTATATTTCACTCGCGCGTATCATCTGGCTGGTCATCCTCCGACGTTAGAACCAATTCGTTCGACAATGAAAGCTGTAAATCGACACGGACGGAGAGCAGGAAGTGTCGCGGCTACGTTACGACGACAAGATTAATCGACTTGACACTTCCGCTATTAACGAGGGGACCTTCGTACGGCGGTCGCCGGTGTGTAACAGCCGTGCGAATGAAATGAAAATTCGCTTCGAGGTATTAATTATTTTTCTGGTTCGCGTCGCACGAATGAGCGTTTTCAAGCTGGCAGGGAAAGCCGGCGATCTTCTTCTACCCGGATGTTGCGTCGCTTTTTATTCTTTAGCGCCTCGCGCTCGCGCGATAGCGATGATTCATTGGCAAAAGTCGACGTTCCCTTCGTCCCGTCGCGCGTAACGAAGACAGGAAATACTGCAAATTCATTTACGATCTGATATCAGGGAAAATGCCTTAACGATGTTCATTTGTCATCGAACGAAAAGAAACGTCAGTTTTTCGTCTAAAGTCATTTATAAACCCTCTTACGAGCTCGAAAGTTTATGTTATTAAAAACTGTATTATCGATGAAAATATACTCGAAGATTTGTCCGCGGTTATTCGCACGTTGGCGCCTACAAAACTTTTCATTATTGAAAAAACTCTGCTCGGATGAAATATCGCCTTATACGAGAGTACTTTGTAAAAAGGTTCGAAAATGCCGGCCCTAAGGGGAGTCCCAGCTGTTTCCTGTGCATAAAAGACCCGGGAATGAAATTTTCCAAGACGGTTAGAAGAAAGATTAACTCGGTAAAGCTCGCTGGAAGACGTCGGCACGTGGAACGCGTTATCGGGAATCGGAATCCGTCAATTGTTTATACATTTCTCTCGATGATTTTCAGTTTAATCTTAATCTTTCTCGACTTGTTAATGGCGAATTATTTCGTGTTTTGGTTACCATTTCGGGAAAATCCGCGCAACAGGTAGAGAAAATGAAGGAATCTCGTCTTTACAGTGCACGGCACTTGCCTAACGTAACTGTATCGATCACAGTCGCGAGGGCTTGCAAGTAGAAGAAATAATATTAATTCAAACGTAATTGTAAATACAGGTAACTAAAGACATGTAATGAGATATGTCTTTTTATGCAGAGGTCATCTCAAAGTAATAATGCCTGAGTTTAAATACAATCTACACGATTTCAAAGATTGATAAAATGCGATTTGCATCTCATTCTGATCTACATGACTTACGTTGCCGTAAAAATAGAATAATGTATATTTTATTGCGTAATGTTTTCTACTGGGCTCCACGGCGATGATTTCAGCCGCGACCGTCTCTCCTTATATAATCCTATTAATTTATAACGAGGCAATTGCTGGATGGCAATTATTTATAGCTTATCGCGCGAATTATCAGTTAGCGCGACTCGCCGCGTATACATTGGGTATGTGAATTATTTTTCATCCGATATATTTGTCGATTATTCATCGCGTAAACCGCGGGTCCCTGACGATCGAGGCGATTTCTAAGCACGCTCGCGCGATCCACGAATAGAATTGTCTGTTAATTTCATTGCGTTTCCCGTCAAGGCTCGCTGCCGAGTTTAGCTATTGGGTGCCGGCGACCGGTTCTGTCGAGTGACTTCATCATCTCTCCCGCACGTAATCGGGACTCGTTGCTCTCTGCTACCGGTCCGGAGCTTCGCACAGAGGCTCTTTGTTCCATGTGAGTGCAGCCGGTGCATGCGTGTATGTACACGTATGTACCAGCAACAGCGCGCTGGGATTCTCCATTTAATTAGCGTTATGGTTCCCGTCTGCTCGCGTGGATTTAATGAGTTGCACGCGCGCATTTAACATAAATCATTATCCCGATATTAATTCAATAGCCCCTCGTTTCGCTTTGCACACGCGTGCGAATCTTATTATTTTCTCGAGAGAAAAGATCGTTCGTTAATCGCTCATCGCGGTATTATGGTAAACGGCGACAATAAACAATGGGCGCGATAATACGATTCCGATATGGTTCGCACTCTCCATCTTTTTATCCGCCAGCAGTTAGGTGTATTATCGCGGTAATGGCTACTGGTAGTCTAAAGTGGGTCTAAAATGAAAAGAGAAAACGTTGGAAGCACTTAAATTTACACGAGCGCGTTGCGTATTGCGTAAACGTTTTAAGGTATCAATTCACGCTCGACATTGAAACTATTTCTGGCTTCAAATGGCCATGGTTCAAAGATAATTCTGGAGATTATCTTTCGCCTTTTCTTAATGACTTTTACACTCGTTTCGCGGTTTATTTTCTTGATACGACTGCTAGCTGACTGCGGCTTTGTGCACTTTCGAGACGGGAAACAAGAAACAGCTTTGCACAAGACTTCCGTCGAACAGGAACTCTGCATGGGATTTTGAAGGAAACTGCACGGAAGACGGAGGAAAGAAAAGAGCGGGCGAGTAAATGAGCAGGAGACGGGGGATAAAACCCATCTAATGATTACGATTTTCCTCGGAGGGTTTGTGGATTACAATTTCAACCTGGGGCTGAGTGTTACGTTTCTAACATTTCACCAAGTTTCCTCTCCGTTAGAAATTGTTTTCGCGCAGGCACACACACACGGCGACTAAGCGAAGAAATACGTCGCGTGTATTCTCGTTGACTCTTTATTCTGAATATTTTTGTTTTGAACGACAGACTGAAAAGAATTTTTCAGGGAAACGGGGCTAGGAGAAACATGAGAAGTTGTTTAACCGTTCATCGTAAACATCATTATTAAATATAAATTTAATACACGCTAACAGAAGGTTCAATTTTGACTTGTGCACTGTATCAATAGACATTTTCGAACGGATCGCTATTCTCCCGAGTATCAAGTTTCTCCGACGCGTACATTCCGTGAGAAAAAGAAAAGGGGTGCTCTTTATAGAACACGTTGGACTCAAAGCGTTCTCGCTCGCCACACTGTAACGTATATTTTATCCAAGCTATCAACACATTTATCTCGCTCCCGGCTTCTCGGGGGAAATATTGCTTAGTTGATTCACGCTTTCATATCCTTTCGCATTTAGACATTAAAATATTCTAAAGAAAAAAAAATAACATAAAGGAAGATCGGATCCGTCGACAGAATCTTCCATATCAGGGTATCGTTTTTCCACAAACACACGCACGTACACGCGCCCGCGAATGTACAGGGTTGAAAACGTGCGAAGCTTATCGCGCAGGGGGGGTTTAACTCATCCGTCCTTATCATCGATACGCGGACCGAGTCACGTAGCTCCTGAGAACAAAGGGGCTTTAGAGGGGTGTCTCAGCCCGAATCGCCGGATCATTATCTGGCTTTTAGTTAGAAAAACGACAATTACCGAGTAATCTATCTATGTTGTTGCACGCTCCATTTGACGCGGCTGATGAAACACACTTCCGCATTGCGTCAGACTGTACCGATAAACCGCGCTTGTTTACCGATCTTCGACAATGATTCCACACTCTCCGCCGCGCCGCCGCGCGCTTCCTCCTCCTCCTCCTCTCTTTTCTCTTGTGCGCGCAGCATCGGATATTGCTCAACGAAACCTTGATACCCCACAATTAGCATGTCCGAAATTCTGCGTATCGCAAACACGAGGCCGGTGTTGATTCAACTGCTCATTACAGTGTCCAGGACTCGGCGCGCTGCCATCAATCTCTTGGAACACAGCCGAAGGATGGTTTTCCCTGTTAAAATTCCACAATGGCGATTGTTTCCGCATTGCGAACGGTTCGAAATCTGTACGTCGAGTTTCGGAACTTGCGAATAAATATTGAAACTTCATTGCTCGTCTGCGTCATTTTCTTAACGGACTTGCATTCAAGATTTTAATTATGAAAGTACCTGTAGAGTTGAAAATTGAAAAGATCTAATTGAAATTTCGATTCGAAATTTGAAGAGAAATGGATTATGGATGGAGAGAGGCCAGGGACATTGCGTTGGCTCGTTCATCACTGGAACAATGTTCTCTCGTTGCTCCGACGAGGGATATGGGCAAAGGGAATGGAAAGGCCAGGCGTGTCTGTGGTTAACTGTCCTTAATCGTAGTCGTTCAGATAATTAGAGGGCTTGCGGAGGGAAACGATGACGGGATTCAGTCGAGCGCCTCGAGAGCGAGCTCGATTCGAGACCGAAAATGCCGGAAATGTACGCGGACGTCGCGTTCTTCGAGAGCGCCGCGCGAAATTATTCGCATTCGTCGCAGCCCCGTTCGCTTCATTACGGATTATTGTCTAGATACTTGAAATACTGTTAACCTTAAGCTACTCGGCGACGCGCGCTCTCCCAGCTGCATTCTTATATCCGGCGTCATTATCGCGACGCAGCGAGACCTGGACAGGGATGCCTTATTCATCGGTAAACAATTTTCCCTCCTTGGCCCTTGATTTTCCTTGCGTGCCGCCCTCCCGGCGTACCGTACGCGTAACATGTGCCAGTCACGACTCGGCGGGCCGCGCCCTTACAGGGCTTGGTAAGCGCCCTTTATGTTTTTCGTACGAGGAGGAACGTCGCGCGCTGCCATGCCTAACGCGATCTCTGCCGCGCACAAAGGAGCGGAAGCGAAGGGTGGCTGCTTGGTAGTCGTATTGGACATTGAATTTATTTTTTCCTCTCTCTCTCTCGCTCTCTCTTTCTCGCAGCTCAACGCTAGAGGTGGAAATCGCGCGGCTTTTACACCGCATGCCGCGTATTCAAGTTGACGTTCATTCGTTGAATTCAACATCGAGATGGAAGTGCTCTCGAGCATGACGTCGGGTTTTTCTCGCCTCGGATTGATATGGGGAGATCTTTTCACGTTGTAGGTAGCCAGGCTGTTTATTTTGATACTCTCCCAATGTTGTTTAACGCGAGCTCCTTAGCAGCGCTACAGGAACGCGTTACTTCCTCGGAGGAAGAAGAATAAATTCACGAACGCAGGTTGACTCTGTTATTTGCCCTCGACCGGTGATTTATAACTCGTTGCGAAGATAAAAATGGAATCGGGTCAACATAAAGGGACGATAATCAAACGGAGTAACGTCTTATCTTCGACGGCGGGAACAAAGAAAGTGTCCTCCATGAAATCCTGTGTAAATAGAGAAAACACTAGGCAAAGGTAACTGGTAACTCGACATAGAAATACACGGCTTAAAATCTGTTCTATTTCAAATGACACATTTTTCTCGGGTGACTCTAAAGTCGCAGAGCTGTACGAAATTTGCTCAAAACCCCGTCATCGGTGTGAATCATTGGGCGACATCGACCACGAGTGATTTATAAATCGTGGCGAAGATAAAAATTGAATCGAGTCAACATAAAGGAACAATAATCAAACGGAGTAACGTCTTATCTTCGACGGCGGGAACAAAGAAAGTGTTCTCCAGGAAATCTTGTGTAAATAGAGAAAAGACAAGGCAAAGTTAACTGGTAAAACGCGACATAGCAGAAATACGCGACGCGTACTTAAAATCTGTCCTATTTCAAAGACATCTTTTCCTCGGGTGACTCTAAAGTCGCGGGGCTGTACGAAATTTGCTCCAAACCCCGCCGTCGGTGTGAAACATTAAGCGACAATGTATTACTCGCGCGACTCATGCGAGAATAATCGGGGGGCCTGACGGAACAATGAAACTTATTTATCACGTGTCTCTCCTTGGCCGGGAAGTGCTACGTGCGCCTGTTTACATTCGGAAGCGTAACGCCGTACCCGTAAGACGACGGCCGGTTCCCTCCGGTTTTTACGCGCCGTAAAACGAAAGCAGACCGATTAAATTCCTTTCCGAGGTTGGCTGCCGGGGTGTTATTACCAGCGCAGAGGTACGCAATTTCGGACGCGTCCCCCCCCCCCCTCCTTTCGGGAGACCCTTATTACACCGTTGACACATGAGCGACCATCACATCCTCCCGTCCTCGCCCTGCTTCAAGGTGCTTGACTTCGTCCTTCGTCGCCGACGAAGGGACGCTCCCAAGATTTTACCTAACCGGTCCCTCGGCTCCCTCTCGTTCTCCCTCTCGTTCTCTGTCTGTCGTAATGCAGGTACTAATCCGTCAGAAAATAAATCTGTCCCTATCGTACGAGTCCCACGATGATTTCTTGAGTGGATAATATCGCGCAGGGTTTATCGTTGCATCGAGGTGGCTCTTTATACCGCTGGACGTTTTACTAAGATCGATTTTATGGCCCCGGCGATTACGAAAGATTACCCGAGTGCGAATGCCATATGTCATTTTTATGTGAGTCATTCGACGATTGTAGGATTTCGTTACCGAGCACATCTCTCTTGTCAGCGCTCGAAATTAATGTTTCCGTAAAATTTCGTGCCGGCACACTTCGTATTATTTTATTTTCGTCCGACGCCCAGGGTAACACGTCTCCCCGACGAGTCCGCGTCGGGGAACGTACGCTTGCCTCGCGCGATTAGAGGTGGAAATAAATTTCTAACGCCGAATCGGGGCGGTATCATTTCTCGGCGACTTTATCGTCGCCATTGTTTGACCGAATTTATAATTTAGCGCGACAGCCCTCCTATATATACGTCGGCTAGATAGAGCCTATAAAACGCACGTATACGCCTAAGCCGCACACATATAAATCCCTAGAGACGTCCGTAGGTTTTATAGCGCAACGGAACATAGCACGAGGCCCCCGATTTAATTTCGCGCGGATACCCTGCGAGCACGAGTGCGCGCGCGCGCGCGCGATCCGACTAATTTATCGCGATATAAAATTCGTCCGCGCGCGGCTGTGCGATTGCGATAGATCATTGATCGCGCCGGCCGGAGGGGTGCCCGGCCGGGCGCGGCCCGTTCGGCGAGGGGGAAAGAAAAATACATTGTTGATACAGCTCCGGTTTTACGACCCAACATCCAACCGCTGACGTTCTCGTCACCCCGCGTTCTTCACGCTTCCACGGAAAAGACACACGGGAGATGCGTATCCGACTTTTCTCCCCCTCGTCTCGTACACTCTGACGCGTTCTTCTCAGGCGAGTTGCCCTTAATTTATCGGCGCATAAAAGTCGGAGAGCCGCGCTGTTACGAGCCGCCCGCCATTGATCCGCGCTCCGGAAGCAAAAACGTACGAGGGGGGGGGGGAGGGGGTAGGGGGAGAAATACGGCGATTAGGATGCGATACGCAGCGTCTCGTTGTCGCAACGTGGAAATCTCGCGGCTGCCTCTTTCATCGTCCGCCGATTTGCGAACGGCTCCTATTTAGGGCGTCGCCAAGGTTACTCCGTTTTCCTTCGTCTTCAGTCCGCTTCGAACAGTCCGGGATTTTTTCCTTTTTTTTTTCCTTAATCTTACTCCGGGGCTTTTGTCAGATGCCTCGAAAATTGTGCCTCAATTCCGAGCCCCTTTAATTTAGCGTAAAATTATCTGACCGTCGAAAATCAACCGCTTTTCTTGGCTCGCTTTTCAGCAACCACGACAAAAAGACACTTGATGAGATTCTGCAGCGACGCGGTGTATCGTGTCTTTTTGCGAATTACATTTTTATCAAGGAAATCCATGGCGACTTATATCGAGTAACCTTCTGACGTGAATGAATGTCTGAAAAAATTACGAATGCGTATCGCGGCATTTTATAATTTTATGTACAATTTTCGGCGTTTGATAATTCGGGCGGACTGGCACAACTACGGTGCACGAACAACAGAGAGCTCGTCGCGGATTTCGTCGGCGAGCCTTCCGCCGCACCCCCATCCCCGGGGGAAGAGAACGCAAGTTTTCTCGTTAACCAGCCTTTTGCGCAAGCGGCAAGGGCGGCATTGTCGGAAGAAAATGGTACGAGTGAAATTCCTCGGAGTTTCGCCGGCGGAGCGCGGAAAATAAAGCCCGGAAAACTTGACAACGCAAACTCCTCCGCCAACTTTTCTCCTCCTCCACCTCCCCCGCTTCGCCGCTCGGTATCTCATTCTGTCTCCCTCGGCCCGTCACCCTTTCTCTTTCTCGGGTCTGTTTACGGACTCGCGAGACGCTTGTTTGCGCCGAATTGCGCGAGTGGAAACCTCGAAGTGACGTGCAGATAACTCCGGGGCGTTTGTTAATCGAGTTGCAAGGTGCGGCCGGCGGTCGTCTCCTTTTTCTCGTCCTCGCGCGGAGCGGTCCCCGCGATTTTAGCTATCCGACTCCCGCGGCGATTCCGCGTTAAACGCGTTACGCGAAAAACATGGCGCTCCGGGCGATTCACTCAATTGCGTAATGCTCGCGGATTCTTCAAAGAACGTGACGAACGTACAACGGTATTAGGCTGCTATTACATTTGTCATACGACAAATTTTTCAAGTGTGTCGATTGCGAGGGGGAAACAGCTGAGGGCATTGTGGTGTACAGATTTGCGGCATTACTGGGCATTACTAAGCATTTTTGGGCATTAGTTTGGCCATTAGGCCTTGCTGGGACATTAGAAAGATATAATAAGATAAAATAAGAGAAAACAAGATAAATAAGATAAAATAAGATAATGAGATAAAGTAATGCCCACTGGGCATTAGTGGGCATTGGTGTACGAGATTTTCGCCAGCGGTTTCCTCCTCGGTCGATTGGCTGCAGGATAGTAAAATTTTCTAGTATCTAGAAATTTTCTATTCAGCAATCAACACACTTGAAAAATTTGTCGCACGACATATGTAATATTAGCCTTAATCGATGTAAACGCGGGACTGATAAACGGAGTCCGCGCATTTAGCGTTATTGCCGCGTCTTGTTTGCTTGCCATTAATATCTCGCATTGAATAACAACGTGAGACGTGAGAATCAGACAACCATATTTATCGCTAAGTATTCGGCGAGAACGCGGCTCTTTATCAGCTACGCCTGTTAGGATCATTATTTTATCTCGCGTTGCTCGTAATTGCGTTGTTTCCATTCTAAGTTTCAAAAATATCCCCGTCTCCCTGCAACGTTTGAGACCTGTAATTCGTTGATTTTAACCTGGCGTCACTTTGCGGATATCGAGTCCTAAAGTTGCAACATTATATCGCGCTACACCCTGTTTTTTCGAGCATCTTGCGGTTCGTCCGATTTGCGTCACCCGAGCCCTGGCCTACGACCAAACTGCCTTCTTATCGTGTTTTCCACTTAATTTCGGGGCGATTATTTCTTTTTTCGCTGCAACGCATATTTAGCCGCCTGGATTATTGCAACATTGCAGTAAACGTGTTTTTAACAAGTCGGTGCAACGTAATATGTTCTCCGTACGAAACATTTCATAAATGCATTTAACAACGATCTTTTTTTGTTGCGCAAAAGGATACCTACGTACGAATAATATTTCAATTGTAATTAATATGAAAGCAGAATAAAGTTATTCGTACTGAAATAAATTTCGGAACCGCGTGGTACAAATATAAATAAAGGAACTTATATTTTTCCGCTATTATTTCACAAGGAATTCGAAATACAATCGCTGAAATGCAACGAAGCCGCGAAATTACGAACTTAGGAGAGATGTAAGGTTTAATTACATTTCGTTAGTAGATAAATCAGTTTTCAACAATCGCGGAGGAATTTCTCGATTTCTAATTGCTCTCGGACGTAAGCGTGCACGTAAAAATTCTGAAAATGTCGGATAATTTACGGCGGAGGGATACGTGCATAAAGCGAGCGGTCGTAGATTCGCGCGGAGTTTGCACAGTTGCATGGCGGAGCAACGCTGCACAGACGGCTGCTCCGGCCCTGCCCTCTTCGCGCTCGTCTGCAAATTATATTATCAGGTGTTACAACAATACCGCGGCTCATTATCGGTGCCGAAGTGCAGCAATTAAACCGCCGGCAGACGATACGTTCGTAAACAGATTATAGATACCCGCTAGCACCTCGCGAAGGTGTGCGGGCGTAAACGTTATGCAAGCAGTTATTTAAGAGGCCGGCCTTAGACCGCGACTGCGCTGAAAAATTTATCTTCGATCGGGATATCCCGCGCGTATTGAGACGTCGATGCAATCGGGACGATCGCGGATCTCGTCGACGACTTTTGCGCGGGCCCGACCGCCGCGCCTGCTCGTAAACACCGTGACAAAGCCCTGCTTGCGATTCTGGCAACATTATGCAACGACACGGTGACCGCCGTCACGTACGCCTCGGAGTCCGCCGGCAAAGAGAGCTGTAAAACTAAATGTCACGTTGAACGGCGATTTATATTGTCGCGTCATCTTTTTCGCATCATGCTCCAAAAGTTAATTGTAATCGCAAAACTTGGGCAATTCCCAGGAATATGCTCGTTCTTTTTCCCAGTGTCGCTCCGCGTCACCTTAGCTTTCATTTCAGCTTTCCGGAATTGTTAATTATGATAATTTTACGAGCGCGATAAGCAGAGAGGTGTCGCACGACGTGGATGATGGAGCGAAATATCGAGAGGTGATAACGCTTTTTGTCTCGCGCGCGTGAGCGTGCAGCAAGAAGCGCGTTTATTTTTGACGTCCATCCTCGACTTTCTGTCGTCAATAGAGATACGGCGATAATACGTAGTATATACGCCCGACGCGCGAGAGATGTTGTCGGACGTTTTCGCAGAGCGCGAGTGAAAACGATCGGCATCCCGGCGCATCGAATTGACACGGATATCTCCCCGCTTTATCTGGCCGGCGTATGCATTGTTGTAAAAGTTCGCCGGAGGGAATCGCATCCGTGGATCGCGCGGACCTGCACTGCGGTCGGCGATGCCCGCAATCTCGTGGAATTATATTGTACCGTTACTGGATCTCACTGTCTCTCTCTCCCTCCCGCCCTCTCCTTCTCTCTTTGCGCTACGGTACCTCTCGCGCGCTGCACACCACTCCTGCGCGTTGCAGGAAATTCGAATTGTGCCATTCGCGAGCGATCGGGTTATCGTCTTCGTTACGACGATATAAAAAATTGCGGCCAATTATTCCCCCTCTCGTTATCCGAAAACCTTTTAAACTGCTCGTGCAACGTGATACGAAAAGAAGAAGGGAAAAAAAAGAGTGTCGCCTCACGCGCGATAGGGATTTTTCTCCGTGCCTTTTGTGCGTTTCTTACTTTGCTTTTTCCAGTCGGCAAAAGGAGTTTTGGAGGCGCCGGGTATCGATCCCGGTACCTCTCGCATGCTAAGCGAGCGCTCTACCATCTGAGCTACGCCCCCTTGGTGTAAGAGAGCGGAAGGCTCGCGGGATCTTCAGTGCGGAGTGGCACGCAATGTTACACTTTCTCCGAACAATGCCTCGCGTCTCGCGAACTGCGGAGAATCCATCGTTTAGCACTTTTGACCGCGGCGCCGGTGACGGGCACTGCGGCCTTCGTTCCGCTAGAGACCCTGCGATCAGAGAGACTGGCCGTAAGAGTTCGTCGAGGGGGAAACCGCTGAGGGCATTGTGTGTACACAGATTTGCGGCATTACTGGGCATTTTTTGGGCATTTAGGCCTTGCTGGGGCATTATAAAGATAAAATAAGATCAAACAAGGTAAATGAGATAAAATAAGATAGTAAGATAAAGTAATGCCCACCCGGCATTGGTGGGCATTGGTATACAAGATTTTGGTCAGCGGCTTCTCCCTCGGAGTTCGTAAAATTCCCGCGATCGTCGAATCGCAGAAGATAGCCCATATGTTTCTCTCTCACTCGCGGGAATTTGACGAACTCTTGTGGCCAGCCTCTGATTACAGGGTCTCTACGTTCTGCGACTAGATCGTCGTTCGATTCACCCCGAGGCCGTTTTACTCCAGACCCGTCTCCCTGCATTCTGAAAGCCGTAAAATAACGCGGGGGGGGGGGGGAGGAATACAATAAATCCGACGCTCTCGAATTGATAAGGCGCGCGTTGCTTTAGCGACACTGAAAATATTGGCCGTAAAAAAGAAAACTCGAGCGTAAGTAGCGTGTGTAAGCACGACTCTATTGTCTCTGTCCGTTTAATGGACTTATCGCCTCTTCTTTTTGCATTAGTCATGGGTGAATCAGACGAGTAATACGCGTCAGATCGTTGCACCTGCAGCTAACCATGCATCGCGGCGTAAAATTGATGCAACGAGCTTGCTCTTTACGTCGTTGCAAGCGGTAAGCTGGTTTGAACTTTCCTTTTTTTTTTCACGTTTCCTTTATTTCAATCGTTGCGTCCGACGAATTCACGAGGAGCGCCGATTTTGGCAATTTTACGCTTTCGCGGACGTTGGATTGTGTTTTTACGGGAAATGTTGTAATCGCTTTGTATTTTTTTTTCCGAACCCGTGGTTTCCCCGATCCTCCTTTTGCGAACGTGACAGCCCGCAAAATAAGCATCCATTGTCTCAAATGGGAACGAGAATAGGGCTCCGTTATTAGCGGAGAAATAAAGATTGTCGTGCAAACGTGCGCGACTCGGCTTCTTGGACTATAAAAACCGATCGCTGCCGCGATAGCGCCGCATAGTCAGACGCACGAGATTTGTATATTTGCCGTATATTTGAGAATGATTCACCCGGTATTGATTTTCTTCCCCGGGAGATTTCTACGTTCCGCCAATTGTCCGCGGATTATGTCGATAACTTAACCGAATCCAGATATCTTTTTCCTCACGGGAAGCTCTCGAGTATATAAATTTCCCGCCCGAAGAACACGCGAGTTTAACTCGCGATTCGATCGGTCGATCTGGTTATCGATACCGCTCGTTCTTCCACGCCGAACGGGAGGAAGCGGAGCGGCGCGCTCATTACGGGGTTCAGCGGGTCCTCTTTCTCCCGATAAATAAAAAGAGAAGGTAGAAACGACTCATTCGGATTTTCCCGAGAAGTAAACCGCTGATCAAAATCATGTACACCAATGCCTACTAATGCCCAGCGAGCATTACTTTATCTAAAGCCCGGTAAAACGGCACACAGTACCATTTTTCCTACTGGGTTGCTTGCGAGAGCCAATACTGCCGTCCTAACCTAAAAAGCATCTCCATTTTGTGGCCATTGTAGTTAACTCACTTTCTACGTTTCTCGAAAAAATATCCGTCCTACAAGGCTAGAAAGCAGTGAGAGCACTAGATTAACATAAAATATCTTATACATACGCGTTGCAGTATCTCCGCATTTTTTCGTGGTGGCCTAGCAATAAGAACTTAATGCGCGGTTTTTCCGAAACTAACAATTTGGGAGATATTGCTTTCTAAGTTAACACGGCAGAATAAAGATCCAGAGTTTTAAATCAGGTGACTTAAGGCCAAAGCCAACGGCACACGATACTATTTTTCCTACTGGATTGCTCGCGAGAGCCAATAAGAATGCAGAGTTTTAAATCCGATGACTTAAGGCTGAATCCTGATTGGCTCTCGTAAGCAATCCGGTAGGAAAAATAGTATCGCGTGTCGTCGACTTTATTTTATTTTTATGCCTTAGCAAGGCTTAATGCCCAAATTAATAACCAAAAATGCCCAGTAATGCCCTCAGCGATTTACCCCTCGGATTTTCCCTTTTCACTCCGAAATCTCGCGTCGCATGAAAACGCGAAGATCCGCTTGCCCCCCGGTCGCCCTCGCTCACGATGCCACCCTCCCCCCTACGCTGTCCCGCCCCCTTACGTAAAACACGTAAAAGGAGACAGCAGACCTAGCGCTAACGAACCTTTGTTCGCGTTTTTACGATTCCAGTAAATAGCCGGGCCGTGAGTCTACGGGCTCTCGGCGTAGCGTGACGTTATTGCGGGCCGTAACAAAGAGACGAACCCGACCGGCGTTTTCCGACGGCAACGTCGAAAATTGCGCCGGGCCGTCCCTACTCGTCCCTCCCTCCCTGACTTCTTCCGGAAAAGCCCGAAATGGCCGCGCGGGCTCTCTTCTGCAGCATTGCTTTCCCTCGCGCGCGTGTCCCCGCCACGTGTCTGTCATGTACACGCTTGACGCCGCGACAGCGGTTCCCAAATTGCGAAGGTCCCTTAATCTGCGAAATAAGCGCTCTATCATGTCACGTGCGTCACGTAAATGGCAGTATTAAAACAATTGCCGTGCCGATCCGTAGGTTTCTTCCAATTTCACTCAATGTTATTCCCCGTACATTCGACTCCCGTTTTCTCCCCTGATAAATGATTCGCCGGTCCGTGTACACTTCCATACGTATTATTTTACGCGGTACATAATATTTTCACATAATTTATCTATTTGACAACAACGCGCGACGCGATGCGGAATTTCCGAAATATCTTGATTGACATCGAGACAAAAGACGCGATATGAAGTGATATCGTGCTTGACCCATATCACGTGTTTCGATAAAATGCAAATCGCTCGAGTGGCCGTTGAATAATTCAGATTACAGAGACAAATGCATGCTTGCTTAATGTTTTTTTTTATATATTAATAGGATCCAACGTAATCTAGCGCAATCGTTTCGCGTCCACTCCAATTTATATCGCAGCATTACATCGAAGAAATTGTCCGCTCGATAAAGACAAATTTGCCTCATATCTATTAATAATTTATTTAGATTCCTCTCTTACTGCGTATTCAGGTCGCTAATGAAAAGCGTTCATTCAGCATGAATGGAGAGAAGATTTGTCTGTTTCGTAGCGTAAACAAGACACCCCGGGACTTGCCGATCCTAATTCGAACGAAAGATTCCGCGGTCGCCCGACAAACAAAGGAAGGAATAGTTTGTGTATCGATTTACCCGAGGCTCCCCAACAATGTAAGCTCCTCGGCCAAGTAGGCGTCGTAAAAATTACGCAACCTACTGTGCTGGGGATGAACGATTTTAGGGAGCTTTTATGCTCGATGGTTTTTACGAGCCCGCTTTGATGGAGATCGATCCGTTTCGTATATTTTCTTATCCAATAAAAAATATTGCCGCAACGTACGGTTTTATTTTAGCGAGTTTATCGGGAGGATAAAGAGCATAAAGATACGTCGGAGACAAAAACATTGCGGGCTTTGGATTGGTCAAGGCTCTTAAGGATAACAGAGAAATATTTCTTGTTTTTACGCGACTTTATTTCCCCCTCGCCAACACAGCTAACATCTTAAAATTGCCGTACACATGTATGCATTGGAAGCTTTTTCAAAGACATTATCTCCAGGTCTGAATTTACATACAAACTAAGAGAAGAAGTTGCAGTTCGTGGCCTCAGCAACGTGCTTGGCGCGATCTTGAAAAAAGCCTTTTAAATAATGTCATTCCGGTCGAGATATTTCCATATTTTCGCCGTGGATACGTTCGCGCCTCGCTATTATACTCGAAGCTGTTATCTGGTTTAAAATACACACAAACGCTAAATCTGCGTCTCTCTCTTTCTCACTTTTTACGACGCTGTACGTAACGTTCAACAATATATTGTTCGAGCGACTCGTAAGTTTCTTGCGGCGAGAATTTGCGGTATTTCATCATAAAAAAATCATGTCCAAGATCCTATTTAAGAACATCTGCGCGAGTGGCCGTATGCAAAGCGGTCTTGAACGTCGCTTAGCGATCGGGAGCAGACGCGCTGGCATTGTTACGCAAAGTTTTGCAGCGCGGAGCGACGTGACTCATAGCCGCTAAACGTTCTTAAACAATTTATATCGGTGCCTTTTAGCGGAAGATTACGCGCAAGGACACACCGAGGGATAGAGATATAGACAGTCGCACTACTACGTTCGCGACCGCGCGACCATGCGGACTGCATCGCGACAAGTGAGTCACACTCTTGATACCGACACATTCGCGCGAATCGCAAAAATACTCTCGCACCAGCGCGAGCTTCTTGCATAACTATACATAATATTGCGCTGGCCACTGACTCTCAGAGAGCCGCGTTTTATGCTTTGTTTTTATGCGCGGTGTACATTTAATTTATGTAATCCCATAATTTCACGCGAGTATGCGCGCGCGTCTTATCACGCTCGTTTGACGTAAAGCTTATTTTAAAATAGCTGCTTAATGAAGCCTTTTTTTTCTAATTATAAAATACACGGTTTTTTTCCCATTTAACAGGAAATTATTGTTATTAAGCGCTGTTAGTATTATTGACTCTGATGTTTCTAACTGTCCCCTTAGAAAGAGACGAAGAATGAATTGAGCTAATTCGTTCGTTCTAATTCATTCTGATCGTGAGATTAATGTTAAGCGACATTAGCGAAACCGGGCCTTATTATCAATAGCTGCGTACGACACTGCACTGTGTAAAAATTACATGTAAAATTACAATTATTACGGTGGGTAATATTGGGACCATCTATTAAAGGTGTACATTACCATGCGTCAGTGAATTTACACCTTGTAGATAAAATTATTACCTTATATAACAAGTAAATTGCTTGCTTAATTATGTAAATTTTACAATTTTTTGTAATTTTTCATCATGTATAAACCAGTGTTTACGCATCAAAGAGTAATAAAAAAATGTTTTTGTAAAAGTACATAAATTAATATATTTCCGTTATTAATAGCGCAATCGCTACACTTATTATGTATGCAATTTTACATACTTTTTTTTGCCGTGTGCCAATCCGAGGCGCCGAAGTGCTCGTTTGCATTCGGGCGAGCGAGAGAGACGAGTGAGACAGAAAGGGAGAAAGAGCGCTCCGACGCCTCGGATTTGCAATGCTGAACGCAGCTATTGGTTTTTTTTTGTGTGTTAGAGACGAATCTTATATAACTTTCTCGCGGTTTGGCAACGCAGAATCATTTTATATTATCATATCGTGATTCAGTAGTTATTTGTTGACTGACCTCAGAGCTTTTTCGACATCTGACGGCACATCGCGAGATATCGGCTCGTGATGAAAAATAGCTGGGCGCTACAGCACACAACTTATCGCGCTAATAACGAAAATAAAACGCACGATTTGAATGCGTATGCGCCGATACCCACAAAAAAAAACGCACCTTTCCGTAAGGTGGTCCTTTGTGTCTGAATTATCTGTTTTGACGTTAATTCTACTGGAAATGCTCGGCGCGTCCAAAATTGGCAATTCCACGACCCGCTCGTGATTCATTCGCTGAAAACAAACACGGCGCGCTCCAGTGAGTTCTGAAGAATGCGGGACGTTGCGTGAACAGCCTTGGACCGCGGTGATACGAGTATTTTTTTCTGGACAAATAAGCCTTTTATCGTTGGATCTTTTCAGCTTATTAATTACCTATCGGCAGCTATCTTTAATTATATATTATTGGAGGCGATAATTACCCCCAGGGGGCCCGAAGTTTCTTAGATAGAGGACACTCGATATCCTTGGCGAAATGTAGGTTTACGGACGAGCCTACTGACCAACAGACCGAGCGAGCGTCTTCCGTCGACGGTGAGCGTCGCGCAAGGTAAAAGCAATTTTCGTCACTCGAGCGTGGAACCGGTTATTAGTCATCGCAAATTGCGGTAGACGAAACTTTCCGATGGTTTCGTAGCGGCTAATCGTCGTGTATGTACGCCGAACGGCGAGAATTGCTCCAGGCTCCGTTATAACGGAACGTTGCGTATGTAAAAGAGTAAGAGAGAGAGGGGAGACAGAAAGAAATCGAGGTGGATTTAGTGCGGAAGGCAGAATATATCGGAGGAGGATATGAAGGTAGAAAGGCGGTTACGGCAAACTAATGAAGCGAGAGAGAGAGAGAGAGAGAGAGAGAAGAGGATGAAAAAGGTGAATGCAGGAGATAATAAGAATCGATTGTGCCGAGCTTAGAAGGAAGGCAAGCCCAGCGGGATAAACCGATATAGAGCGGTGTTATGACAGCCTGAGAGGATAGCGACGACAGACTGACAGTTGACACGAAGGAAGGTGGGTCGTCTTTTTTTTCGGAGGTATTGATCATTTGGTACGTTGGGTGCGAGTACTGGTAAACCGTTGCTACACCCGATAGCGGACAGGTGATATTTTCCAGCTCTCTTTGTCGTATTGTTGCACGGAGGCAGATCCGTCCGTTTATCTCTCCGCGAGTGGATACGATCGCATTAATATTTACTAGCTTCTACGAATGCCATGCGTTTTGCCTTGCGGAAGGAAGTGCTGAAGAATGACGCTGTAAGAGCACCGGGTGGAAATAAGAAGAAAACACGATAGCTTTAATCAGTCCCGCTGCTCCCCGAATCGTCGTGGGTCCCGCGCGATGACGTAAGGCAACGAAGACAATTTCGTTAAGCGCGATACCCGCCGGCATTGTATCTAATAAATGCCGTAAACCAGAACAACAACGGAAATCAAGAGAGAAACGGAGACGAAGGCGGACCTCTTTCGGATCTCGGGGCCTCTGCCATTCGTAAGGGATGAAGTCGAGCGGGGAAAACGGCTGGAGGGCGACCGAGAAAAACGAAACTCATTGTCGTAAGTGCACAGAGGCGAAATGATCGAGCACTCGAGGAAGCGGGAGAGACGATCGGTCATTCGAGCGCGATAAGGACAGAGAGAGAGAGAGAGAGAGAGAGAGGTAAAGAAAGGGTGAGAGGAGGCGAAGCAGAATGAGATGGACATATGTACGTGGAGTAAGCGCGCCAGGACTACGTGGAGAACAGGGATATTCAAGCGACGGGCCTGGCAATATCGTATGGCAGTGCCGTAATGAGAGGCGCTTTCCCGAGCGTTGACCCCTCGCGCTTCCAATACTAACCTCGGCCAAAAGTGCGTCCGCCTTCTCCCGGGAATACAAAATAATAGAAACCTCACGGCGTCGGAGAGAGAGAAAGAGAGAGAGAGAGAGAGAGGGGGGGGGGGGGGAGTTCCTTGCCTTCGCGGAAATTGCGATTGACGGGAGTTCACACGGAACTCGACTAAAATATCATTCGCCTGAATGCTGGTGCCTCATCGTGATTACCGCCGAGCGGAATTCTTACCACGAATTCGAACGGATGCTTCAGCGTACGCACATTTCGCGTACGTTGAGCAAGTGCGGTACTATTCGGAGAATGCGATTAGAGAGGAAAGTAGAAAGTGAGAGAAATAGAAGAACCATTAATTCGTCCGCCATAAATTGGACACGTTATTGTAGTTTATAATTAAGTTCGTGTCCCTCTGTATGTCAGTTTATATGGGTGTACAGTGTTTAAATCAAAATCTATTAACATTCGAGCTGGTATATTTTCACTCGAAAATTGCCTCCCTTCTCTCGTACCTGCGCGGAGAGAATTTCCTCTGAAAATTCATCCTGAAAGTCACGTAATCGCGGAACAACGCGACATTTCCAAGAATTTTATGAGAGTTTTTTGACATTTTACCATACATTTTACTAGTAAAATTTCAAAAAACTCGCATAAAATTCTGGGAAATGCCGCGTTGTTCCACGACTACATACATGATTTACAGGATAAATTTTAAGAGAAAATTCCGTGTGGGGATTGAAGCTCCGACAGCCTCGACTCGACTGCGTATAGCTCTGACCGCGAGGAACTGAATTCGCGGAACGCTGCCTTCTTTCGCCGGGCTAATCTATCTGTCTATCTATCCAATAATCTAGCCTGCCAATCCGCGCCAGCGCACGAGACACGATTTTCCCCAAGATCGGTACCTGCTTCGCCGCGGACAGGTCGAAGGAACTGTTATCGTCACGTTGTTTCGTCCGAAAGTGGAAAAAGTCGGCTCCGATTGCGTTTCACGCGCACAATACGCGACATCGCCGAGCTTCCTGTCCGCCCCGCCGATTGACGTCTAACGAGATATCCGATCCCAGAGAAGGAAGTAACCGAGTCGCGCAGCCGCCCCGTTAGTTCCGCGAAAATCCGAGGTTATCGCCGATAATTAATGCATTAACCCGGGACGCCTTTTCCTAGCAGTCGTCCCTCCTGGCTCCTTATCGAATCTGCGTGACGCGCGCTCCTCGCGTCCGGGCGTTCGTTTTCGCGACGAGCCGATGAAAGCTATACGCAATGTTTGCAGCCACTTATCGGAATTATTCGAGAGTAAAATCGCTGATCGCGGCAATCGAATCGCGGACGTGATTTAATATTGCGCACGCCGCTCCGTGACGTTTTGCATGTAACAAATACGCGCCGAGCGAATAATCTCTGCGCGGTGGTTCACGGCACGGATTATGAACGTATTTTACGTTTTTCTCTCCTCTCCTCTTCTCTCCTCTCTCGCATATATATATATACATATATATATACGCCCGCTCTGTTTCGCGCGACGACGTTCCGTGCGCGTAACAAAGACTCGTTAAAGGGCTCTCGCGGAAATGAAGGGTCGGTCCCTCGGTGCCTTCATTTTGCAGTATCCTTGGGAGACAAAGGAAGAAAGGAATCGGAGGTCTCGGATATGGTGGTGCCATTTCGTCCGCGATCCCCCAATCCGCGCAAAGGGACGCGGTTTCATTGACCTCAACATTTACGACGCACGAAACTGTTATGTCACATGATACGTTTCCTTTACTTAATTGAATTTCAGGATCTACTTCTAGAGGAAGACTTCAGGCGCGTTCATTTATCTCCCGACTTTTGCTCTGCCTCCCTTCCCGGTTAAGAAGTGGATCTGATTTTTTATCCGTTCAGCCAAAACGGTAGTCGCGTCGTTTATTATTTTTTCCTTGCTCCTAGCGGAACGGTGTAATACGTTAATAATAATAATAATACATTATCACCGCGGACGAGCCCGGGCAACGTTAATCATCGCACAGTTTGAAAATATCAGAAATGTGACGACCGAATATGTTGAATATACGTGTTTCATTTGGGTGACGCTCGCGAGTTGCAGGTTCGGTGGTGCGAGATAACTTATCAACAATCCAGAAATTACTTTTACGAGAGTTATTCAGGTCAGATTACACTTGTGACTTCTTCGAGGAGAGGAGGTATTTACGAGAGCGTAATCGACTATTTTGATATAATAAAGTTATCGCGTGTTAAGGTAATATAAAACGCATCGCGTACGTTGGTACAAATACAACGTATCGGTAGGTTCATTTCAGCAAGACGGGACAAGTGTACAATACCCGTGTTCGTTCGCTCTCTTTAGGCCGCAAGATCGAATAATATTTGGCTCGTCGAGCGACAACGCTTTGATTCTCCCTCAAACCCGCGCTAGGATCTCCTTTCCGCGATTTCAGTCTTTTGAAGAGAAAGGATGTTACAATTTTTATCGCAGCATTGTCGAAATTGTCCCGTAGCCGATTTTATCGTTGCATAAATTATTGATAGATCCAGCGAGTTTTTTTTAGCGCGCACGTCAACTCATTTTTATGTCAGGTTTTTCGTAAACGGTACGATTTGCCGGGACTCTTTCTAACGCGGCTGCAGTGACGTTCGGGAAATCGTACGGGCGACTTATCGGGCGAGAAAGTGTCGTCCCTCGTATCTCGACCCTTAAATCGGTACGTAGCCGTACACGTCATTGGTGATTATACGTTTAATCGTATGACGAAATTATAGTTATCGCTCGCAGCAGTACCCTCCACCCCCCCCCCCTCTCTCTCTTTCTCTTTTTCTCTTTCTCGTCATTGTCGTTGTTACGAGCTCGCTTTGTGCCGATAACCAGATGCAACTGATATATTTAGCGCGGTTAGTACCACTGTTGCTAGGGCATCAGCTGATCAGGCCGGCCGCCTGCGTGCAGGGGTGTATCTGCCGACCGCGCATCTACGGGCGGAATGTATGTACATACATAAGCGTTTTGTAAGTTTAGATTCCTCGCGGAGAGATTGTTGCTCTAAGGAGATGCAGACTCCGAAAGTTTGATCACGAGTCTCTCGGTAAGGTGAGGCGGAAGCCCCCAAAACGCGGTTATTTAAGACTCGATGACGCAATCGACGGAAGAAATTGCTCATTTCGTGCGTAGTCGACGCGAGGAAGAAGGTGGAGAAGGTCGGGATATAAAATGGAAACGAAATCATTTATCGCCACGCTGTAATCTCAGATGATAAATGTCATTCGAAGTTGCCGAGGTTCAATTGATCTCTTCCTAATTTTGCCTCGGGAGAACGAGCGAACGAGCGAGCGAAAAAAGGGAGAGAAAGAGAACTAGGAAAGAGCGGCCGAAGCCAACGGCACACGGTGCAATTTTCCCTACTGGATTGCTCGCGGGAGCCAATAGGGACGCAGAGTTTGAGATCTGGTGACGCGAGGCCGAATCCCGATTGGCTGTCGCGAGCAATCCGGTGGGGAAAAAAAATAGTATCGTGTGCCGTTGACTTCGGTAAATTTCAAGCAGCATTCATCGGGGCGTCCCGGTGCATATTAATTAAAGAGAAAGCGGCAAGGGGGGACGTCGAGGCGTCGTAAGAAACGTGAGGGGGACAGTGTTTTTTTTTCTCTCACATAATCTGCCGTGAGGTCGCCCCGAAAAAAAACAAAACGTGTGACCCCGTCTTTCGACGGCAGATCGACGGGGGACTCGCGGGCTCGCGTTTACAGCCCTGCCGCCGACCAATGGCAGCCGCGCAAAACCGGCGTGCGTTTCCCCCACCATCCCCACCCCGCGTGCGTCGAGCCGCGATCTGCCGTCCTCGCGTTTCTCCCCCTCCCTCCCGCGCCGGCCGCCCCCCGGCCCTCCCGGCCCTCCCGGCCCTCCCGGCGCGACGCCCGGCAGCCGGCCAGATGATCGCGGCCGCCGCTCGGCATCGCTCGGTGGCGTCAGTTCAGTTAGCAACCGGTTCTCGTCCGTACTGGATCGTCTCGCGCTCGCGCCCGCAACGCTCTCACCCGCGTAACCCGATTCTCTCGCGTCCTCTCCCCGAGACCGGTCCCGGGGTCCTCGTGTCTCGGTCTCGCTCCCGCTCGCTCGCTCGCTCGCGCGCCCGTTACACTTGTCTCTCCGAGAGTTTCCGGGAGAAGCCCAGGGCCGCCCGCTTTGTGATATATTATGACTGGTCGTAGCCGCGCTACGTTACGCCTCGCACACGGTACCTGCAGTGACAACCGACGGACGTGTCGCGCCGCGGCCGGCCCGCCGAGTCGCCGGTGATAATTGTTCGCTCTCGACTGCGCCGGGGCCTCTCTCGGTGTCCGCCGCGGCGACTCGCCCGGGCGGAAGGATAGATAGGGAGCCGCCGATCGTAGGAAACGCGCTCGTTAGTACCGGGGGTGTGCCCGCGTGGCGATTGCCTTCTCGCCGGTGCGTCGATCGAAAGGCCTTCAAGATTCCCATCGCCGGCGAGGACGAGCCGCAGCCGGCGGCGGCAGATACGACCGCCACTATGGGCAGCATTGGTCACATCGGGCCGAATGACGTAAGTCTTTCTTCCGATTTCTTCCTCTTTCGCCTCTTCCCTTCGCTCTCCTCCCCGCGCGTCTTTTTCGAGGGAGGGAACTTTCCGCTCGGTGCGCGAGGTCGGGCAACGACGTATCGACCCGGCGCGCGGCCGCTGTGTGTCACCTGGCGGACGAGCGAGAGCGTCCGTCGCGCGACGACAGCTCGCCGCGGGCCTCGTCCGCGTCCAACTCCGAAAATCGGAGCGAGCCACGCTCACGCGTCCCGAGCGCGCCGCGCGGAGAGCTCGCGCGGTCGCAACAAGTGGAAAGTTCCCGGCGCGCGGCGGCAGGACCGTCCCTTTTTCCGAGTCCGCCGAGATTTCGAGGCTCCTCGGGAACTTTCCGCGCGGGCGAGCCGTATCGCTTTGTCACCCGCTGATAAACGCGTTTCCACGCGGCGACGACAAAGCCCCCGCGTTTCGCGAGTTTCGCGCGCACGCGTTACCGCAAATATTTGCACAGAACGGTTTATGTACGCGCCGATACGCGTATCTGTAATTGTCGCGAGTGCCTTTGAAACTAGGATAAACGCGCGCGGGCGTGATAAAACTATTGCCCGTCTTACAAAAGACGCCACGCCGTTTCGTCATGCGGCCGAATCACCGATCTTGCCCCCTCGCGGTGTAGTCCACGGCGTTTCCGTAGAGGGAGAACCTTCAAAAAAAAAAAGGTCTTGCCCCTCGCGCCGGTTTACGACGCCGGTTGATCGGCGTTAATCGCCCCCGCTCGTAATCGACCTCGTTACTCCTCTCTCTGTTTCGAGGATCTTTACCCCCCTGTCGCCGCTCTCGCTCGTTCTCGCTCTTGGACTCTTGACGGCGGCGCGTCGGAATTCGATAAATATCAATGCCTCACGTGCGTACATACATTTAAATCTAAACGAGACAGCGAATACCGGAGATGCCGCCCCGCGAACGCTACTTTCCGGCTGGAAATGAGCGATAAAAATTCCCGCGTGACATTAATTCCGGTATAAATCTCGTTCCGGGGTGATTCTTCCTCGGGGTGAGATACGGTCGTTTCTCTCCTCCGGTCAGAGAAGAGAGAGGAGAGAGAGAGAGAGAGAGATCGACAGGAGTATCGTTGACGCGCGCCCGACACGTCTCGTCTTTCTCCTCGCACGTGCGCGCACGCAGTCGAAAAGTTACCGAGACCTCAACTCGCGGCTCATCGGCAAAAATAGAGTACAATAACGTGACGGAGGAGGCCGGCCGGCCGGCCGGCGCGAGCGCGAGAGAAAAAAAAGAGGCCACGTTGACGACAGACAGAGACGCCAGGCCCGGGGTCGCGTGATCTCGTTCAGCGTCGCCGGATGGTCGGCGGGCCTCGGAATTTATGGTGGCTCCTGCATAAACCGACGAAAAGTAGAAATAGAAATTTAGGTAGATGCAGTTTTATCTATCAGTACGTGATATTTCGAACCTCGACGCCGACGAGATAAAAGAAAGAGGAAACATGTTAAATGATAACTCGTCGAAACACTGGTCGATATTTGTTACCAGCTCTATAACGGCAAACCTTATATCTCGACGAAACGATCATCTTTCCATTTGCAGTCGTAATAAATCCGAATACGGCTTACCTTTTGTATCTTTCTTATGTATTGCGTTGCGAGGGAGTTTTAACTTTTGACTGTTATATTTGAATTATTTTCTTTTATTTCGTTTTCTTCGTAGACACTGAGGACGGTCTAAAGGAAGACCGAAACGTTTGTAATTTTTATGTTTTAAGAACTAAACTTTTACTATTGCGACGCTAACACCTAGTCAAGGCTTTCAGCCCTTTTATCCATTGGTTTTTAAACATGTTAAAGTTGTACTTTTTAACGTCCCAGTAAACGCCAAGTAACAGTTACATATTATAATTTCTTACTCTGCAAGATAAGTGTAACATAACATCCATGTTATATTACATTTACATTAAGTAGGAAATTATAATGTCGATGCAACTATTACTTGGTGTTTACTGGGCCGATCGCTCGCAAAAGCACTTCGAAGGTTAATATAATTTTACTATTTTATGGAAAAAGTAGATCTTAACGGGAAACGGGATAAACGTAATAAATGTCACAAGGATTCAAATGCGCTATTTAATATGAGATTTCAGTTGTTTACTGCCCATCGTGATCGTCCTCTTTCAGTCTCGGTATGTTAAATTGAGATTTCTCGCTCTCTCTTTATGGCGTTCACCATTTGGCGAATTATGTGAACATGTCGGGTGATAACTCTCGATGACAGTATTGTATTTAAGGCGTCGAACATATTTGTCTCTATAGTCTCACTGAGGGTGACCCGAAAATGGGTCGAAACGTTAGTAGATTGATTAATAAATTCAATAAAAAGTTTCACATTGGATATTTCCGTACGAATACCTGCGTTTGGGGGGCTCGCATTGACCCTCTTCCCCCCCCCATCAAATTAATATATAAGGTCACCGACCTCTGCGAGCAGGTAGTGATTAGACAAGCCAAGAGATACAATGCTTCGAGGAAACTTGACAGCTCTTTGAGACTTGACAATATCACATATTTTTAAATGTCCATATACAGTCTAGCATATCAATGCATTTGATATGCTAGATTGTATATGCAGTAATGCATCGAGTGATGTACGCGTTTGTTTTACTCGCTCTCCCCTCCCTTTTCCTCCGCGTTCCTCTCGCATTCTCTCTCTCTCTCTTGCCCGCCTCACCTGATTAATCGCCCGCCGATCTCGCGGCGAGATAACCGCGTCTTCGCGCGGACCGTCCTCTTGCTTTCCTAGAAACGCCTGGTTTCCTCTTATTTAACGGGACCGATCTTCGACGCGCGGAGCAGTCGGTTTCGCGATTTCGCCGGCGGGAGGTCGAATGTGAAATTGAATAGCGATACGCGGACATTTTTTTTTCTCTCTGCTGCGAGCGATTAATTTCGTTCTTGCGTAATATGCGATAATTGTTCGAAGAAGCGGCGGACGGCGTGTGCCAAGTGCTGTCGTCGGAACTTGGCGTGTGTTAGGGGAAGAGCGATCGCCGCGACGGTGAGTGGGGGATACAGTCTTACGATTTCCTGAAAAACATGAGATTCCTACCGTTGCCACATATTTACACACGTGTCTCTCTCTTTGTTAATTAAGTCAAATTTGTGGCGTTAAATTTGACCTGTAATCGTCAATTTAGTTAAACAATGGAGTTTAAAGGAAACATAATAGAGACTGAACAAAAGATGTGGGTTGTTTTTAACTACAATTCGTGTTAAAATAATAAATTTTATCACACACGAAAATTATAACGATTGAGCAAATTTAACGCTACAAATTTAACAACACACCTCTGTTTCGAGATCCAAAATAGTCCCCGGTTCCAATGCACGACTCTCATAACGTTTCTTACAACGTGCCTCGCGCGAAGCGTAGTCGATAACGATATAAGCGCAGGTACACAGGGAGAATATTTGCACGCTGTGCCCCAATAAAGTTCAAATGCCTCTCTTTCCTTTTTCTCCCCGTCTCGCTCGCTCGCCAACCTCGATAATTCCAGTCCACTGGGCAAATGGTACGCGGACACGATTAATTTGTACAAGATTAATTTTGCCCGAATGAGAAAGCGTCTCGCCTCGCGCTCGTATCGTCGCGGTGTTAAATCGTCGTTCGATTTTCGCTCCGCCACGTGCCGCGGCTGATAAGCAGTCGCGACGATTTTGGTAATCAGGTGACAAGTCAGGTATCGTCTAATTTAATCTCGCGCTCGCGTAATAGCCGTATTTTTTCTCGCGAGCTTTGAACTCCGACTTATAATAAAAGAAATCGACAGCCCCCTTCGATACCAGCGATTACGTAACTTGCGAAACTGAAAAACACGCGAACCTAACGTCTGTTCCCCTCAACGTGTAGAGGATAGTCCCCTAGTATGAGACGGGCTCCTAATATAGGATAGTGGGGTTTCCGTTAAATTAATAGGCACCATCGGTCGATTCCACCATAAATTTATTGCCCTTCGAGCGAAATCTGTTTGGTGGAGAATTCATTCTCTTCTCTATTATTTTCTCCATATACGTAATTTCCCGAGGTCCCGCGATCGTCGCGCGCGTACAAATCTTCCGCCGGTTGTTTTGCACGGCCGCTTTGTCGTCGGTCCCGCGTGCGATGATTAAATTATTGGCGTGCGTAAGAATAGTCCCGCTAGTTTACGGCTATTAAATTAGCGCTCGTTCGGAGCTACGGATTTAAACTGTTTTCTACGAGTCCCTAAGATTCCTCGTAAACAAAGTCGGCGTGAATATTCATCCTTGTCTATTTTTACGGCCGCCGTCAGGCACGCCGCGAAAATTGCGAGCCGCTATTGCGCGGCTTTCGGAAAGCAGCTGTGTTTTCGCATAACTTGCCCCTCCGTAGGAGTGAACAGGCGAGACAGTATTTTCGATGTAGTATTCTCGATCTTGCGTCAGCTTCATCTCTCTTTCGTCAACCCGAGTCACAACATCGAATTAACAAGCGTGCCCGTCCCTGAGCGCGCGTCCCACAATAGAACGTTCGTGGCTCGATCACGTGCGATCATTTTTAATCGTAAAATTCTTCGAATCCACGACGAACATAACGATCCTCTCCGAGGGGAGACCGGCTCGAACTAGTTTCACTAAAAAAAAAATCCAAATTGTTTTCAGTGAAATTAACTTCATTGAAATTTATTACAAAGCCTGCTCACCATGTTATTTTTTCGCCTAAGGGGGATGCTGGAGTGGTTTGATTTACCGACAGAGTCGCGTACAGTTTTTGCGTTTGTAAATCTTATTGTTGACTTTTATATACCTACAAAATAATACCAGAGCGGTGTGTGGACTGCACAGTAGAACATTTCCATATAAAAAACATGGAGGTTTGAAGTCTAATTCGTATCGTATTATGTCTTTGAAATTTTTGATTATCCCGTCGGAGTTCAGCCGTCACTCCAGCCTCCCCTTATAAATTCCTGTATCTTGAAGATTGAGATAAAAAAATCGACGAAATGTGAACACAGTAAAAAGATACCTGTTTGATTTATCTGTAAATGCACGAGATAAATTCTATAAATTGATGAGATAGGGGAGAAAAGAATGTGATGTATATATAATTCACGAGTTAACGGTTTTAATTTCTCGAATTTCGGACGCTTTCTTCAGGACGCGTCTCTAGATACGCGCTTGAAACGCCTCTCGTGAAAAGGCGGCGCTATTGAGGTCCACCTTTTTCGATCCCATCTCGACACATTTCGTTCTCTCCCTCGTCCGATCGAAGACAGGCGGACAGTAAGAAAGCGGGGAGGGACCCAAGATTTACTCGCCGCTGATGTAACACGTCCAGCGCGTTTCGATCGTCCGCACTTTTCGCGCACTGTCGTCTTTATTAACGCATAAAGCGAAACTCTCGATTCAAGGTGCTCGACTCGTCGTCGTTTGCCCAGAAGATACGGCTGCGATGCGGCATTGTCGTCGATTCAGCTCGTTAGTTTCGTGCTAATTATGTAACCGCCCGGTCTCTTCAATGTCCCTTTCTATCGATGCAGATTAATTTCAATCCCTGTTCAGCCGAGCTTTCTCATCTCTTTCCAATTCCTGAAACTAGAAACAGGTAACAAGTGAGTTGAACCGAGATCAAAGGTAATCCACACGGTAGAAACGGGCATAAGTGACGTCGATACGACCAGCCCTCGCAAAAGCCCTATTACAAAAAGGGGGGGGGAAGGAAAAATAACCCGACTACTTAGCTCCCTAACGACTGTGCGCAGCCTCGCCATTACGGACAACCGACGTGTGTCGTTTACCTTCGCACTTCTAACGATTCCCTTCGCTTGCCAGTCGCGCGATCGAACGGTCGCCGGTTTAATTTTTCCGAAGAAATTGGAAGTGCGCGCACGTCCGGCGTATTTCCGCGGTCCGCCTTTTCCGCCGGCGGAGGGCGGAATTAAGCGGCCGCCCTCGCGCGCGATATCAAGACGCGGCTCTCGTCTATTTTTATCGCGCGTTCGATTTCCCTCCCCTCGCCCCCCCCCCCTCCTACGCTTTCTCCGATTCCGGCGCTCTCTTCCTCTCCTCCGCCGTGTCCTTCGACACGCGTCTGACGAGTATCACGTCTGTCAGCGGCGGCTCCCATTCTCTCGCCGGGATACCAGAGAACCTAGGGGGTAACCACTAGCTAAAATGTTGTCCCTCCGATCCACACGATTTCGTCTAATTGCAAGTAATTTTCTTATATGCACGTTTAAAAATATGTAACGTTGTTAAACCTCAAAGAGCTGTGAGACTTCCTCAAAATATATCTTTCTTATTTTACTAAGAAGTGCTTGCTTGTAATTTCAGTTAAGATTGTAGTATTCGGTCGCGTGTTTCCTTGCTTCCCACTTTTTCTCCCACTAGTCTAACCGTGGTCTTAACGAAAAGTAATTTGGTATTTGTATTTTTTTGTTTATTGTCCTAAATTTGCGCGCAAAGGTGTATCAACGTTTCAACTCGCTGTTGTCCCAACAGCAACTGCTTCAGTCTTATTATGAAAAGAATACGCGCTTATAGGTGTGAACTACAAGGGGTTGGTCACCGAGGTATTCTTTGTACGAGGGCTAGATAATTCATCGGCAATCCAAATCTTGAGTAATCCAATATATTTGGGGTAATTTTACATATTCTAAGGTAATCTTATGTAATATGAGATAGTATTGGATTATCTGGATTAATTTGAGGTAGTATTAGGCAATCTTGAGTAATCTGAGGTAATTTAAGGGTGATTTTCGTTCACTATAACCGCCAGTGACCAACCCCTCGGTGAACTATATTTGGATATTCACTGAAAGAAGTACATTTCTTTTACGTAGTAAAACAGTAACTTTTTAAGGCTCTATGTATCAAACATTAATTAAAAGAACGCAATGTAGGGGGCAATAAGAGCCAGACGCTAGATGTTAGATGCGGGTATAACAAATTTATATTATTTAAGGTAAGCGACTGGTGCTAGGATTCACCTACGTTATCCACATATCTTATTGTTCGTGAAATATGATATTTGTCTCCGCTTTATACATCAAATTTTATATTTTTTATATTACTTTTTATAATTTGTAAGGTTTTATGTTATACATTAATTTTACTATATTACGTCTTGCACAATATTTCATACAATTATGTCTTAATCTTTGAATTTTATATTTACAATCGCAAAGACACGTAATATAATTTTGTAACTCCGAATGTTTAATTTTAGAATTGTGCTTGAAAAGGACCAGGGGTCGAAACGTCGCACAGTACACCTTGTAATTTTATTAAATATATTAAATAATAGCCAGAAAGGGTCGATTAAACGTATCCATTGTTATATTATTTATTTGAAAATCAACAATGTCAAACGTTTCGACCAACTCACGTGGTCCTTTTCAACGACGATCGAAAGTGAAAAAGGTGAAAAAACCCATCGTGTCAACATATTATTGTGTGTTATGACGGCCGCTACTAGAATACGATATGATGTCGCATCATAAAAAGAGAGAACTTAGCAATTACCAACTGCACATCTATCATCGTGCACGCGATTTTTTCCTCCCTCTCACACAGTTATAGAAGTCCAACGGTGGAGCTCGCAACGCAATACAATTTTTTTAGAGAATGAAAACAAGCCGAGAGAATGTTGAAATTAATGTTTATTGTCTAACGAGTGAAGAAACTTGAAAATTAAGACGAAACGATTACACGGGGATTTTGTAAGGATTTCATAATAATTTCGGAGACACTGTTCCACGATTACATCAAGTGGTCACCCCCTTGGAATGAACGCGGCTCTCGAGAGAATCTTCCCTCTTTTTCTCCCTTCTCTCAACCCGCCGCTTCTGTCTCCGTCGAAGATATGCGCGTATACACGGCAGCATCCTCCTGAAATTCCCTTTCCCGCGTCGCGCGGGGCTCGAAAGACCTCGATTGTCAACGCGGGGTTGGTGGTCGATGCTCCCGCTTGAGGAACGAAACAATCTCACCGTTGACGGAGCATCGTCGGACGTCGCGCATTCCTCTTTGTCCCCCTGAACGCTTTTGTCTAATGCGTTTTACGCCTCGCGCGTAATGGAACCTTTCGCGCTGTTACTCACAAGGCGAGGGGGGAGGGCAAACTTGTGCACGTTTTCCGCCGAGTTTTACACATTCGGGGAGACTTGTGTTTCTTAATCTACGCATATTCCTCCGCTCGTCCTTGGAAGACCCTCCCTTAAGGCGGAAATAAACGACGCTCTCGCCCTGCCGCCGCTCCTTTTCTCCTTTCTCCTCCTCTCCTCTTTCTCTCGTCCCCTTTCTTCCAGTCCTCTCGACGTCGTAAAATTGTTTTCCAGGCGTTGGAACCGGTTTTGGAGATGCGAGTTCTGGTTTCCAGCGTTGTTTATGTCCGGTCATAGGCCGCCTTCGCTCTCCTTCGTGTAGCCTCCACCCCCTTCCTCTCCCCGAACAGATTCGTCCCTACTTCCCCCTTCTTTCTTTTCCCTTCTTGCCGTCACAACTGCGACGTAAAAGACCTATGCTGAATGAAAGACGAGGGTTCCTTCCTCGAACGCGAACGGCTCAAAACCGGGTGCGAGTTTTCGTTCCCCCCTTTTTTTTTTTCGACTGGTGGGCGAACTCGTCGCGATAAATTTTGCTATCACCGCGATAAAGTCCCGTTTATCGATCGCGTGGACCAACGTCCGCGTCGGCGGTTCGCGCGAGAAATTTGGGGATACGCCGCGAACGGGGAGGAACCACGGCGTGTACGAAACGCGTTGAATAAATTTGGTAGTATTAATAGAAATTCGCGGCTGTTATTAGGAGTCGAGTTAACGGTACTCCGTATAAACAGATTGGGAAGAATTCGAGGTAGCGGACGCAGAAGGCCCCCCGTCCGACTCTGGCGCTTTCTTACGTCCCGGAGAAACTCCCAATGCGTCGCACGCACACGCGCGGGCGCATCGCGCGTTACATTTATACTTGTTATCGAGTTAAATTAACTCGCGGCACAACGCGAAATTAAGCCCCGCGGAGCGAATCGTTACGTAATACTGCGACGGGCGCAGATAAATGCGAGACTTATCGACGCTTCGATTGCACGCGTGTTTTTTTTTACTATCTACGGTCGCCCGAAATCCGGATGGGAGTCTCTGCCGATTTTGTCCCGCGGAGTTTTTGCGCGAATGCCATTTTGTTCGCGATTACGTAACAATCGGTTACTCGAACGCGTGGTCTCGACTCGTCGCAATTTCGCGGCTAAATCGGCACTGCTCGCGCGCTTCCCGCTTCTGGACGAGGAGACGAGATTCTTTGTGTGCCTCGGCCTCGAATCGGCCAGTGGGACACAGATGTCTCGAAGCGCGACGAGGACGGCGCGAGAGAACGGCGAGCACGGGAGAGAGAAGCGTCTGGCTGTCACGTGGCAGACCGGCAATCGATACGATGACGTCGACCTCGACGGCGACCAATGAGGCGTCCGCCCCCGCTGCCTTGACTATAACAGTGCCATTTACTGATAAGAAAGGGGCATCGAACTCGCGAAGTTTCCTTTGTTCGCGACCTCGCTCCTCCCCTCCGTCGCCCCCTCCTTTTCCCGGCCCTCCAGTCTCCAGTTCTCGTGCCTTCCAGCTGAGTTTATTTTTTCACCCTCCTCGGCTTCCGCCTCTTTCTTTTTTATCCTTGTCCCAGAGAAGTTCTGCCCTTAATTCTTAATGACGAATTCTTTCTCTTTCTCTCTCTCTTTTTTTTAACAAGTACAGGCTCCTCTTATTTTCGATTGAATTACGAAACTGGAGATCTTAGTTCGGATACTTTAGCTTGAAGAATATATCACGAAAGAGTGATTTGGACACGAGGTTAGGGATCACCCTGTACATTCGCGGTATCTTTCTTCGCGTTGAGATACGTTCCTCGAGACGACAGCTATGGCGTCCAGCCGTTTCACGAAAGAGACAGGGGGAGAGAGTAGGGAGTTATTCAGCTCTGAAAATCGACCGGCCAAATCGCTCGAATTAAATTATCGGATTTTATCCGAACGACCTTGAGAGTCCGCGCCCGATATCGGTAAGATACGTCCCCGAAGCACAGATCACTCGCGTGACTCGGCTCAACAATGGAGAGAGAAAGATGTCCGCTTCCTGCTGATTAATTTGTTTGCTCGTGTCGTTGGGTAATTCGCAAACTGTACTGGGGCATTATTATCATATTTATTTGTGTGGCATCGGCTATGTATCGGCGTGTTCTCATCCATTTCAAGCGTGCACGTGTGCGTAATGAGAATCTTTTATTTATATCAATGTAAATTCGAAAGCAAAGCCTTATCTCGCTTTCTGTTTTATCTCTATGCGACTAACTTTAGGAGATTAAAGTAGGAAAAAAAGACTACTTCAAATAATGTTGTGTTATTCATGTAATAATATATTATACAATAATTTTATAATTAATATATTTTTTATTTTGATATAACACAGCGACGTATCGCGGGGATAAAGAAACAACGTCTATTCCAGACGCTATCCCTTTGTCCTCCTGTAGTGCACGGTCGTTCCGATGGCTTCTCTTCCGAAATAATAGATGGTAAACGAGTAATAGGTTCTGGACTGGTTCCAGTATTCGAAATTGCGATTAAAAACTTGGGCACGACCCAGGTCGGAGGTTTAAGTGGCCGAAAGAGAGGAATTGTGTCGATAATAATCTGCCAATCGGCATTCGTCGGGCGTAATACGGCGCACAGAGACAGAATTTGGGCGTCCTTGGGAGTTGTAAACGGCGAACACGTGTAGCCGAGACGCACCTTAGATTATTCAGTCGCGCTGGATGGCGTTTACACGGTCGAGCTAATCTGTACGATCTCCGGGCAGTGGCGTAGCTACCGCGAAGCGAAAGACCCGGACGATTGAGCGGCACCTCCTTGCCTCCGATTTTCAAACGAGACAAGTATTTTCCCGAGTGTTATCTAGATGTGCGTTAATCGTCGAAATTAGATGAACGAGTGCATTATTCTGGCGCGCGCGTTTATCTCGCAGAACCTTGCGGCAAGGACCTTTGCTCTTATTTATTGGACGTTATCTAAAACGAAGCGTCATCGTATAACGATTTTAATATATTAGTAATGAGTAAACTAAAAACACAAGTTCGTCCTTTTGTCAAATACCAAGGAATAAGGCCAATAATATGAGCGATTAGTTGTCAATTAAACATTTTAAATATTCAGTTATGAAAGTTAAAGCAACTTGAGGGGATGCTGGAGTGACGGCTGAACCCCGATGCATAGTTTGACAATTTCAAAGACATAGTGCGATACGAATTAGACTTCAAACCTCAATGTTTTTTTATATGAAAATGTTCTACTGCGCAGTCCACACACCGCTCTGGTATTATTTTGTACATAAAAGCCAATAATAAGATTTACAAACGCAAAAACTGTATGAGACTGTCGGTAAATCAAATCGCTCCAACATCCTCTTAAATTACAATATTTAGCATTATACAATTTTTCTTCGGCTCGGTTACCTAACTTATAACGATGACATGAATGGTAATGCATTTCTTGTATCTGTGAGTTGCTAATGACCTACGGACGTTTCGACTATACTTCTAGCGAATTCGGTTGCCTCAACTAGTGCGCGCTGAGTGCACACTAGGGTTTGTTTACAATCAATTCTTATATTAAAGTCTCGTCTTAGATATCTCTTCACTGAGAAAAATGTCCGATTAAATATAATCGGATAATCCAATTACATGATAACAAACGGATATGTCCGATTAAATTGTATATCCGATGAAAAATTTGATCGGTTTTTCAATCAAATTTCATCGGTAATTGCATTTCATCGGATAAATTTCATCGGATATATCCATAATTTAATCGGAAAAAGTAGTCGGAAAAATTAACCATCGAACATACTATTTAATTGGTTTATCCGATGAAAATTTTTCTCAGTGTTGAAATATTTCTTAGCCAGTGAAATGATCTGTAAAGCATCTGCTGCACGGATAATTTTTTTAGTTAACACTTTTTCAACGTGTATTTAACGAAGTTAAATATAAGAATTACCTGTAAACAAGCCTTAGCGTGTACTCACACTGAGAAAAATGTCCGATTAAATATAATCGGATAATCCAATTACATGATAACAAACGGATATATCCGATTAAATTGTATATCCGATGAAAAATTTGATCGGTTTTTCAATCAAATTTCATCGGTAATTGCATTTCATCGGATAAATTTCATCGGATATATCCATAATTTAATCGGAAAACGTAATCGGAAAAATTAACCATCGGACATACTATTTAATTGGTTTATCCGATGAAAATTTTTCTCAGTGCAGTGCGCACTAGTGCAAGCAACCGAATTCGCTATTAGTCTTCAGCGTGTTTTAGTCCCTATAACGATGTATCACTAGTGTTGTGTTTGTAACATGATTTTTTAAGAACACAGCTGTGACAACGCGCGTGAAGAGTGAAATATTATTTTCACGATACTTGTAATATATGAGCGAGGCTACTTGTCCAAGTATGATATATTAGGATTAGGATTCATATATTAGGAAAATATTAAGTTGAGACACGTTTGTGAGGATGAAAAAAAGTGTTCGTTCGATTTGTTCGATCTCCCTCGGGACAATGATTCCCCCCGCGAGGGATAACGACTCGAATCTACGCCACTGTGGGATATATAGCGCCCTTCGTTGGGCCTTGGGCCAACGGAATTCCTAGTCTCGAGCAAGAGCTCGAACAAGTCTGAGCGAATTGTGACAGAGAAATCACTTTCGTGTGCGTACGTGCGTGCGCGCGCGCGCGTGTTTGTGTTTGTGTGAGACGATTCTCAAATTGACTGCTCGAGCACTCTTGCGTCAGTCTTTTACCATAAGACACTCCATAAAATTAGGCACTAGCATAAATGAAACTACTA
>NW_011967235.1:1821246-1862115 GCF_000949405.1 Vollenhovia emeryi | reverse complement strand
AGTGTATGTCGAGATACTTTGTAATCATTTTTTTTTTATGGAGAGTGTTAACTGCTGTCGATGTTAATTAATTATTAACCGTTATTATTAAATTAATTATTGACAAGAATGAGATAACGAAACAATATTTGTTATCGTTTCGGCACAATTAAAAAATGTTTCATTATTATCTTATTGTACAATCGTTATCGGTTGCATTCTCTTACGAATTCACTGTTTCCACAGATCCGCGAGGCTGCTCGCATTTTCCGTCCCTTCTGATGGAAAGAGCCCAGCAGTTAACCCTGTTTATCATTAAATCGCGCGGATATCCGTCACTTTCTCCACAATTCTTCATCGATTACTCCAGATTTAGCGCGGCGTTTCGCGCCACAATGGTCGCAATAAATCTCGTGCGAGATTAATTTCTTTATCGTCACGCCGTGTTGTTTTCCCCGAAGAGGAGAGATATTTTTTACACGTCCTTCGCCATCGAACGAGTCGGTCCAGCGACCCATGGTGGCGATAATTGATCCGCTCCGCTCGAAATGGCTCGCACTTTTTCTCGGGCCGTCGTGGGTGGAATATCCGAAATCAAACGTGTAACACATGTGTTCACGCGCGTATTAGATCTGTCCTAATTTTTCATTACGCCTCGCACCGCTCGCTTCCCTCGCCAGGCGAGCGAGTATTTACTTATTTCTAATTTTAGCTCATGCACACTGACAGAAAAAAAAATAGTTGCAATTACCACAAATCTCACTATAATTTATAATCATTTTAGGAGCCAATCACATTTTTATAGTTGATCCACTACGTAAGTTATGGTTGACCTAACAATGTATTATAGTTCTCATAGACACAATATTGGTTCATGCAACTTATGATATGCGTATATTCGATAAATCACTCTGTTCGCTCGTTACGCACAAAGTACGCGTTAATACATGATTCCATGCAGTTTTCAAGCCTCAGCGGAGTGCTTGGTGTTAATCGCGGCTCAAGTAAAATTGCCGGGTTGGCCGGACTCCCGAAGAAGATCCGACGCTTCGCGCGCGCGAGCCTCATTTCGCACGCGCGTGTGCGATAAGACCTCGTCCCGGCACACTCCGGCGAGCACACGCTCCTGTTCGCAGCCGGAGGAGACGTGTTGTTTTAGGCCAGGCAAACAAGTGCCATAACTCGCGGCGCGCTGCCGTCTCACGGTCGGGCGTAGCGCTTGATCGTTTCGCTTAAGAGGATGCGAGGTCCTCCGGAGGAGGGATGCATCCTCGTGAGTCGGCGGAAAAGTAGGATGCATATATTTGAGCGTTATGCGACAGAGCGGGATATTTTCTCCGCGTCAGCGATGTGACGTGACGTTGATGTCGGCGCAGTAAAACGGTGAGCACGCGATTTCACGTGGCTCTGTGCTAAGGGCGCTTTCCTTGGCGTACATTTCGACGCGGTATACGGTGCGAGACACCCGATATATGACATTTTTATTGCTTGCAATAATATAACGCTCCCTGCTTACTCCCGATAAGCGATACGTCGAAAAGTAAACGTTATCACAATCGTGGGGCAAGCACGATCTGAAAAAAAATGTCGATGACCGCGGAATGTCTCGGTTGTCCAATGTGCAGTCCGCTTCTTCTTTTTTTTTCTCCCCCCGTTGTTACATAAGCGGGATCGGCGACCTCGCGAATGAATGATGAAATGGACATAATTCGCAGATCGCAGACATGTATACTTGACAATCCCGATCGAGTCTCGTGGTATACTTTAATGTTACACTGACGAATTTATACGGTGTTGGCTAAAATTATATATCACCTTTTGATTTTCTGAGCACACTGGAAAAAATTTGTTTGCTACCGTGGCTAATCATAGTTTGCTAAAAATATTTTGCTGCCATAACTATAAATTTCCACAGCAAACAGTTCGCACGTAATACAGCAGGCACAGTAGCAAAATATCTATTTAGCTATCACAACTACATCCTCAGAATTTCTGTTACTGAGACAAAAAATATTCTTGACGCATTTATATTTCTCGCAGCCTCATTTAGTATAAAAATAAGACAATATCAAAGTAAAATCAGTAATTCTTATTTTCCTTTATGATATTAAAAAAAGATCGAGGGGGAAACCACTGACCAAAATCTTGTACGTCAATACCCACTAATGTCCAGTGGAAGTTACTTTATCTTATTATCTTATTTCATCTTATTATATCTTTATAATGCTTCAGCAAGGCCTAATGCCCAAAAAATGCCTAGTAATGCCCAGTAATGCCGCAAATCGGTACACCACAATACCCTCAGCGGTTTCCCCCTCGAAAAAGATTGACTCACTATTAGAGACAAGAGTAACTTATATGAATCTAAGTTTATGTATTCTTGCGTTTAGAAAAAATTGCCCCTTTATCTTACAACGCAGAAAGTTAGCACCACGATATTCGACAAAAGACGGTACATACTATTATTTTATTCTAGATTCTAGAATTTTTCATTTAAGATTAAAATATTCCTTTTTCTATAATAAATATGATTGGCGCTATATCGATTCTATCTTATGATACATTCAAGTGTAATAGCATTGAATCCGGAAGTTATTTCTGTGGACGTAGATATTAGCTGTCCATGTTTTACAACTGAAATTTAGTTGCCACATGCAGCTTTCAGCTAGCGCAGCTACATTTTCTCTCAGGGTGTGTATATAAATATATATATAAATTTGTCAGCGAACGTAATGTATCGAGGGCTTATTTGGAGAATTGTCTTGAAAATCATTTCTCTGCAATATTACAGCGATATGTCAAGTGGGGATTTACTTGGAGAAAGTTTGGCTCGTTGCTGATAGATCCGTCTATTACAGCTGGTCTGATAACGTTTCGAACGACGGGGCTCGGGGACTACGTGAGCCACATAAAATAAAGCAATTGCTTCCGCTCTTATCTGTCGAAGCGAACGCTTCGGAAAATGAGACTCCGGAGTAATCGGTTATGGAGTCGAGACGTTTGTCTTAGGAGGCGAAAGAAAATATTGCGAAACGAGTAGTGAAACATACATTTATTGTACGACATTGCAATTCCGGGCGCGTTGCCGGATGTGCAATTACTGTGGATGTAAAAATGAAAACGCCATTTCTGGCATCCATGAAATTTGCAAGCGAACACTTGGTAAATGCTGGTCGCCTCGCAATAAAAGCGAAAGTTTATTCACGGAAGACATAGAATGTACTCTTTGCCTCGTGCTTTTGCTCCGGAATCGAGACTTTCGCTTTTATTGTTAAGGGAATTGGTTGTTTTACGGCAGATCCCGATTACGCGGACGAGCGATATTTGAAACGAAACATCTCTCGGCTACCGCTTTCGCGCGATAAGGCGCGCCGCACGCTCGCTGCGGCAACGAGATGCCAATGCCGAGGTATCTCTTTGACATTTCGATTTACCGACCGGTGTAACAACCGACCCACCCGTAATAACGGCTAATTAGAAACTGCCATCGTGCGTGCGTGCTGGCGCAACATCGTTTACACAGTGTTCCAGAAATCGGGTATTAAACGAAAGCAGAAGGGGCAAGCGATTTATCGAGAAACGCTCGAGAAAGGTTCGAGGGCGAGAGGGAGAGAGAGAGAGAGACAGGTCTCGAATCGCTTCACGCGTCGCGAATTCCGGGACACCCCGTACGCATCTGCGCGCGGACACGCTCATATCGGCGGTTGCATTGTTATGCATACTACGTCGGCGCATACATTCGTATCGTTTGGATCGCGCGGCAGGCTAATCGGCCGTCTGTGGGAAACGAGGGGAGGGGGGGGGGTTCGGACAAGGTGAAGAGAGAACAGCCGCTAATTGTTGGATACGTCCAATTGTCGGACACGGCGGGCGCGAGTGCACAACACCGTCCGCTTAATTGTTGATCTTAATTAAGCCGTATCGCGGTAGATTGCAATTAATCCCCGCGTGGGCGGCGACGCGCGACATATTCTATCACTCCCTTCCGCTTCTTACGACACTCCGCCTCTCCTCACCTCTCTCTCTCTCTTTCTTTCTGCCGCTTCTCCGTTCTCTCGTTCTCCAGGCTCTTTAGTCACGTAGAGCGGCGGTAAAAAACCCATCGCTTCTTTATGCCACTTTAATTCTCGCTTGTGCCCCCGCACGTAATTGGCACGTTGCTCCATATCTTCGACGGAGTCACTTCTCCGTACTGATGATTACCGTCATTAACAGCCGTCCGATTTCGCGAATCGGCTGCCATTAACTTCTCTCCTCTCAGGTCCATTCTCTTTCCCCCCACGGCGGTTTCTGCGCGCGGCGCTTTTCGAGAGGCGAACCGGGTATAATTTGCGAAATAAATTGTGCGCGATGTAAACGATATCATTGAATGAGGACCCGAGTGTTATTAGGCTACGCCGACGACGTTAGATGCGTCGGGAAGAAAGGGCGAAACTTTTGCCCTTTCTCTCTCTCTCCCTCTTGTTCGTCTTCCCTTTCTTTTATTTTCAATATGAAACACGCGTAACAAATGATGCCCGTCGCTTTAGTAAGCCCCGTGGGCATCGATAAACGAAAAATACATTGCCGCGTTTCGTAATCGGCGTAGCATAGAGACGATTGTCGACACGCCGGTGCGCGAATTCACGCCGGTGTAAAATAACATCATTCGGACGACTGTTTTGCATTTTATGCGATTACAATTTAGCCGTCGAGTTAACGTTGTATCGCGCTCCTCGTAACGTCAATTCGAGTCTCGCTTCCTATCGAGCACGACGGCACTTGACGCATATTTTACTCGCTTCGGATATTACGATAATACCCGCCGCGTATTCGCATTGACGGTCACCTCGCGCTCGATTTCGCAAACGGCGCGAATAAATTTTAGCCGATACACGTTCGGGGCTCTCTCATTTCGCTCTGCGTACAGTAGTCGATGAAATCGGGCGTGTCCGCCGTCGAGGAGCTGAAGTATTGATGTTGAAGTACCGCGCCGATACTCGCGATTCAATCAAACTTTCTCCACTGAAACGTTCGATTCTTTTATCTAACGGCGAGCCGCGCATAATGGAATGAAGATTTCACTGTAAGTGCAATTCGAGGGGAAAACCGCTGACCAAAACCTTGTATACCAATGCCCACTAATGCCCAGTGGGCATTAATTTATCTTATTATCTTTATTTTATCTAGTATTTTATCTTTATAATGCCCCAGCAAGGCCTAATGCCCAAAAATGCCTAATAATGCCCAGTAATGCCGCAAATCTGCACTACAGTGCCCTCAGCGGTTTCGCCCCTCGGTGCAATTTGAGGGGAAAACCGCTGACCGAAATCTTGTACACCAATGTTCACTAATGCCCAGTGGGCATTACTTTATCTTATTATCTTATTTTATCTTGTTATATCTTCATAATGCCGCAGCAAGGCCTAATGCCCAAAAAATGCCTAGTAATGCCGCAAATCGGTACACCACAATGCCCTCAGCGGTTTCTCCCCCTCGGTGCAATTTTAACTCGAGATCACAATTGCACCATTATATTAAATGTTAATTACTAAATTATACTACTGGTGTCTTTTATTACCGTCAATTATGTCCGTAGTATTTTTTTTTCAATGCCGCGAAACTCCTCTCCGCTCGATGAAGTGAAATACAACACGCGAGGCTCGATTTAATCGGAGATATTTTCTATGACCGTTGCGTAAGAGAGGAGAACGACCTTTTCTCCTAATGTCAGCGTTCGTGGAGCGGTTAGGTGAAAAAAAAATTTGGTGCTGCTACGCGACGATATACGTCGTGTGGGAGTGATATACGCGATACACAATGTGGCACAAGGCCTTCCTCCCAATAATCGGCTTCTCGACCGTGGACGTCGCGTAAATCCCTCTCGGACGACTCCACTCTTCTTCTTCTTCATCTTCCTCCTCCTCCTCCTTCACCACCGACTCCCAGTTAGACCCGCGCGGTCGTGGCGTCGGCTTTGGAGGTTTATTTTTGCAATTATTTCGTGCCGCTTATAGCCCGCCGCGGGATAATGAAAAGATTTTGCCCGACGGTGAAACAAGGCTCGAACAATTAATACGAGCGGACCCGAGAGCGCGACTTCGCCTCGACATCGCCCCGATGTTCTCGCGCGAGAAAACCTGGGGAAATTATGGTAATCTGCTCGCCGGCCCAACTTTTTATGAACCCGGGGCGCCGAGTGGGAAAAAAACGGAGTCTGTAACTGCGAGACGTCGCGAGAGGGGTTTTTTTTCTCGAGAATGTCGCGGGACGTATCTCCGGGGAGTATCGCGGCGAAAATATTTTTATCTCGCAGATTTCCGATCGGCGCCGAGCGGCGATCGATTATATTTCCTTCCTGTCGTTCGAGGCCGCGGGGAGGGAAAATTGTATGAAATCTTTATTTTATTCATTACGCGGCGTCTCGCGGCGCCGTTGAAACGCGCTGCTAAATATTCATGCGCGAAATTTTATAAGGCTCGCCCCGGGATCATATTTTTCTCATCTTTAGTGCTCGCTGCGCGCGGAGTTACCGTCCCGATTCACTCGGGCGAAGGGCTCGGGCTCTCCGCGTATAAAGCTCGCTTCCACACACAGCGGCGTCACAATTTACGCTCGGGCTGGAGGGATACCGGAGCCGGCGATCGATAAAATTTTCATTTCATGCGTCCTAAGCGGGTAACGTCAGAATCTCTCCTCTTTCTCTCCCTATCTGTCTTTCTATCTCTCTGCCTCCGCTTGCGAAACCGGGCACGCATGACCGAACAATCGAATCGACTTTTAAACAAGCGCCGGCCGCCCGACCTGTCGCGCCGCGCGCAGCGCGGACCGCGTCGGAAAAATGTACGACTTCCGACAACGCGGAGCGCGCGTTACGTTCCGCGCGGCGAAATCTCGGGTCGGGAACGCCTCGCGTCGGAGTCCTCGCCTTTCAATCCCGGATTGCGCAACCGTCGTCGCCTTCGCACTGGAGCGCCGAGTTTCTTTATCTCCTCCCGGGCACATCCGTTCGCAACAACGAGCGCGACGATTAATCCCGCGTGTTTAATGCAAATTGAGGTTTAACGTCACATTCGGCGCTCAAACACGGCGGAAATACGGGCTTCGCGTTCGAGCGCCGAGCAACGTGACGAGGGTCGCGAAGTGCGCGCAGCGCGCGGAGACCGCGTCGGAAAAATATACGACTTCCGACAACGTGGAGCGCGCGTCACGTTCCGCGCGGCGGAATTTCGGTTCGGGAACGCCTCGCGTCGGAGTCCTCGCCTTTCAATCCCGATTGCGCAACCGCCCTCGCCTTCGCACTGGAGCGCCGAGTTTCTTTATCTCCTCCCGGGCACATCCGGTCGCAACAACGAGCGCGACGATTAATCCCGTGTGTTTAATGCAAATTGAGGTTTAACGTCACATTCGGCGCTCAAACGCGGCGGGAATACGGGCTTCGCGCTCGAGCGCCGAGCAACGTGACGAGGGTCGCGAAGTGCGCGCCGCGCGCACGTGTGACGGGGCGTAATTGACGGCGCCGGCAGCGAAATTGGGTCAGGTTCTCCAAACCTCCGCGGAGAACGCGCGCGTGTGGAGTGATACGAGTCCGAATACGGGTCGTCGCGTCGCACGGACGTGGTAGACGACGCACGATTTTTTTCTTTTACGACCGTTTCGTTTTCGTCCGGTCAACATCTGGCGGGCAACGACGTTGTCGGAGCGTTCCTCGCTTTGAGACCCTCCCCCACTGGAGACCTCCGTTTTTCTGAAACGTCGCGAGTTGCTCGCGCAGCAGCGAGACGAAAAGGCGTGCTTTGATGGTTTTCTTTTTTACGAAACAGGTTCGTTAGTCATCGCGGCGTGTAATAATTAAAGCTGGCGCGCTTTGGAGCACGTGGTGCAATTAAGACTTTTTGAAAATTATACCCCTGTGCGTTTACGAAACAAACGCGCAATTGTTACGCGCGTTTCCGCCCGCTCTGTTGTCCAATTTTGCAAAAGTGCCTCTTTAGCCGTAAGAAAAATGGCGTTCGCAAAACACCTGTAGGGTAAGGTGACCAAATGCGCATCAACAATTCAACGAGTCGCTGATAAGCGACATGAAAACACGCCGCTGCCTTTTATGACATCGACAATATAGCATAAAGTTGTAACTATATAAAAGAGCAAAATTTAAATGAATTACTTGTGAAATGAAAAGCAATGTCGCTTTTTCCAATTTTGTAAAATTGCCTCTTCAGCCGTAAGAAAAATCGTGTTCGCAAACACCTGTAGGGTAAGGTGACCAAATTCGGATCGGATACCAAATGCGGATCAACAATTTGATGAGTTGCTGATAAGCGACATAAAAACACGCAGCTGCCTTTTATGATATCGACAATATAGCATAAAGTTGGAACTGTATAAAAGAGCAAAATTTAAGTGAATTACTTTGAAATGTCGCTTATTCCAATTGTGCAAAATTGCTTCTTTAGCTGTAAGAAAAATGGCGTTCGCAAACACCTGTAGGGTGACCAAATTTAGATCAGATACCAAATACAGATCAACAATCTGATGAGTTGCTGATGAGCGACATAAAGACACGCCGCTGCCTTTCGTGACATCGACAATGTAGCATAAAGTTGTAACAGTGTAAAAGAGGAAAATTTAAGTGAATTACTTTGAAATGTCGCTTGTTCCAATTATGCAAAATTGCCTCTTTAGCCGTAAGAAAAATGGCATTCGCAAACATTCCGAACAATGTATAATGAGGTAATTGAGCTTTTTACCAGATATCATTTAGCTCGGCATTACGTGCATACCGGGGGGAGCCATTAATATGAAATCCACCACGAGTCTTTGTAGTCTTCGCGCCAAAGGGGACAAAGGAGGGGCCATATGAACGCGAGTTTGGCATTACGGCGGCAATTTGCGCGAAATTTTGCGAATAACTCTGTCCGTATTGTCTTGGGAACAACTTCGTTAGCGTCGAAATGGGTGGCGAAGGGCTGTAACCCTCCAAAGCGGAAACCGACGGCATGAAACGTGCGTGCGCACGCGGGACGACGACGACGACGGCGGCGGCGGGTTTCCTATAACGGAGTCCGCTCGCGTTCGCGTTCGGAACAGCGTCAATTACCGGACAACAAAGCGGAGCGTGAATAAATCGCGGGGCTAATAGCCCCTTTGTTCACCTGGATCTGGAGCGCCGTCGCGCGCGCGCGCGAGAGCTCGATGATAAAATAAACGGGCGCGCGGGGGTTTCACCACGGCGCGTTTTATCGCGCTTAACGAAGTTACTCGGCGCCCATTGAATCGTAATAGGGCGTGTAAGTAGCGCAAGTCGCGCGGCCCAGGCCGGGGAGCCGTCTTGAAAGGACTCGTTGACTCGCGTTGCACAATAAAGACATCTTTCAGTTTTAACAATCGCGGATCATGGTGAAAGGCGTAAGCGTGCCACGGACGTTTCGGGGACTCGTCGCGGAAGCCGATGTAACGGTCGGTGATAGTCAAGTCCCGATAATGCCCATTTCTACCAGCGTAGATTAATTTTACTCCCTGTTTCACATTTTTCCAATTCCCGGAACTGGGAAAAGATAAAAAGTAAGTTAAACCGAGATCAAAGTTAATCTGTATTGATAGAAATGGGCACAAGACGCGAATAGACAGACTTGGATAAATCTTTAGGCGACGCAGCTGTTCGCTCAGTAAGTTTTAGCAACGGGAAAATATGTTCTTCATTTTTTTTAACGATTGACTCTATAGAGTCGTATACTCTCCAAGGCCCGGTTTCACCAAACGTCGCTTAACTTTAATGTGAGTTTAATTCACGTTTGTCTCTTTCTAAAGTAACACTTGGAAAGAGACAAAGAGCGAATTAAGCTGAGTCTCAAGTTAAACAACGTTGATGAAACCGAGCCTAGAGTCAATCATTGGTTTATCACTGTCCGGAAGAAAATGCTGTTGAATTAAAAAAATTAAGTTGCTTGAATGAAACGTTAACATCACGGGCTGCCACAAACGTAAATAATTCACTCAATTGTGTTTGCTGTGGATTTTAATTTTAGGCATTGAACTAAATATTCAAATTATTAAGACAACTGTCTGATGTTTCTCATTCATTAATGCCGACGTCGTTTCAGCGATTTTATTTCAATTACGCTGATCTCGTTGGTACATCTTATTTTTTTTCGCGTGAAAAGAGTGAATATTCACCGATTTACAGTGCTGTACTGAATAATTCAGCGCTATACTTATAACTGTTTTCAGCGATAATGCACTGATTGGCTTTTAAAGAGTAACCGAGCTTGTCGAGAAAGATCGTTAAGTAATCAATTACTTCGTAATTACTTTGCGTGACACGTGTGCGCCGCGAAAGATAATTCAGGTGGCGTGACTCTCGATTAGAAAAACGCCGCGTGACTCACGCGCGCAGCGCGACAATACGCCCATTCGGTGACGCGATTATTATTTTTTTTCTCCTCACTCGTGACGTCGCGTCTCTCGCGATAGACAAGTTCCATCTGCCGCGCGGCGATCGTTGAATAATTTCGCAACGCACCAAAGTATTCGCCAGTTATTACGGAGATTATTGCCCCTCTCCGGCGCCCCGCCCATCGCCGATAATCAAACCGCATTCGTGTACATGATCAGCCTCCGCTGACAACCTCGGTTGATTAATGGACCGTATAGAATAGTCGGTAAAATTATGGCAATTGAAGGCGGGCGGATGAGGGCTGTGTATAACATATAAAGCGTTTGAAAATTAAGCTAATGGTCACTCGTGACGTGAACTAATAATACTACACGGTGGTGTCGTTGGATTTGTATACGGGGTGCCTCGTGCGACTTGCATCTCCTCTGCGTGCGTTGTCACCACAGACTTCTACACGAGGGGGAAACCGCTGACCAGAATCTTGCACACCAATGCCCCCCAATGCCCAGTGGGTATTACTTTATCTTATTATATCCTTATAATGTCCCAGCAAGGTCTAATGCCCAAAAATACCTAGTAATGCCGCAAATCTGTACACCACAATGCCCTCAGCGGTTTTCCCCTCGCTTCTACATAGAGGAAAGCCCTCTATTATGAGATAGCGCAGGTTTTTAACATCCAAATTCAATCGCAATCCTTTCTCCGCGACGATTACACATTTTCCACTAAACAGACTTCACTTTAAGGACAATAAATTCATAATAGGACCAACGAATGTTGTTTATTAATTTAGCAGAAACCTCGCTATCTCGTATCAGGGACATATCTCGTAATAGGGCACTTTCCTCTATTACCAGACTGCTAAATGTGAAGCAAGAGTTCCGTCATGTCTTGTTAGGTGAATAAAGCAGTATCCGTCAATGACACACCGATGCACACTTCGACTTTATTTACCGAACGAGACATGGCGGAACTCTTGCCTCACTTTTCAGCTCGAAGGTAGCAGTCTAGCAGTATACAGAAGCCCGTAGTTGTCACCGCTGCCATATTTCAGCGCGCTAATTAGTAATCGAAACTACCGTCGTCCTTCGTCTTGGAATCCTCTCGTGGCTCCCGCCACGTGTCGTCACTCCCGTTCCTTAGGGACTCGACGTGTTTTCACGACCGTTCGATGACGACGTTCCGCTGCACTTTGCATCGCGTTGCGGCAATCGCAGCGAAATGTTAAGTTCGCGTGGTAAATAACCGCGGGAATAAAAAGGCCGCGTAAATATAGCGATGCGATTGGCAAGGCCTCGTGTTTATGTAGATACGCGGCGGCGCGTCACTCGCTTCTTGAGAGATGTTCAGAGTATGACAAACACACGATCCCCGGTGTTTATTCGCACGATCTCGCGATAAATGACGCGCGTCGCGTTTTCCTCTCCCTCCTTCCTTCTCTTCCTTTTCTCTCTCTCTCTCTCTCTCTCTCTTTTATCTCCCGTGGAACGCGCTACCCGAGATCGCGCCCACGCGGAATCACGTTATTAGCGTCATCTAATCTTGTTTGCGCCGCACGACCGTGAGATTCTGCCGAAAACGCAGCCGCGGCGACTTCGCAGCGCGCGCGCGTCATCGGCATCGCCAACTCCGGCGGCTATTTCAATTATAGAATATTGCGGCGTATCGCCCGGGGCGCACCGGTAGGACCCCCGCTACCCAAAATTTTCCATCGCGCGCGCCGGTGCTAATCTCGTTAAAAATCTACGTGCGCGAGAACTTTAATCCGACACGGCGATTCCGCGTTAGCGAAAGTACATACGAAACTCGTACGCTACGCGACTGCAACGTTATTATTCCACGTGTGCAATTTGCACTGTAATTTCGCCGCGACGGCACCCCGTGCTTTTCCGCACGAACTTGGCGTATGAATTATAATTTCCCGCGTTACGTCGCCGCGTGAGAAATTCACCGATAAGGGCACCGAACAATCCCCGACGACACGGATTTCTGTCGGGGTAGACGGCGTGGAATCCCGAAGAAAGTCCGTCCTCCGCATCGAAACGATGTATTACGCCTCCATCCGGAAACAGCGAGCCGGGTGAGCCGCCGTATCGCGAACGTGTCGATCCCCCGCGGTTCCTATATATTAATGTAAAATATATTAATGTATTCATCGAGTACCTTGTCTCCCCATCAACCTTATATCACGCGAGATTGTAGGACAAATGCAGCCCCCTTGCTTTCTCGCGGAAAGTTTTTTTTCCTTCACGTCCCTGATAATTTTTTTAGATCCTTTACTTTACGACTATGCTCTTCTCGCTTAGTGTCCCATAACGGGCGAGCTCTTAGCGGCTCTCGGGTATCTCCGTGGGCCTATTTCAACTTAAGCTCTGTATATATGACTGTGAATTTTTAATTTCCCCTTACAGCAAAACATTGATTGCGACCTAAGAAGCTTTAAAGCACGTGATTTTTTTACGGGGGGTAAACCGCTGACCGAAATCATGTACAACAATGCCTACTGATGCGCCAGAACTTGACAGTAATGCCCAGTGGGCATTACTTTATCTTATTTTATTCTACTAGATTCTTTATAATCGAGGAGTAAACAGCTCACCAAAATCATGTACAACACCAATGCCCACTAATGCCCAATGGGTATTACTTCATCTTATTTCATCTTTATAAGACCCCAGCAAGGCCTAATGCCCAAAAAATGCCTAGTAATGCCCAGTAATGCTGCAAATCTGTACACCACAATGCCCTCAGCGGTTTTCCCCTCGTACTTTACCTTTTTAGATTCTTTATAATGCCCTAGCAAGGCCAAATAGCACCCACTAGTGTCCAAAAAAATGCCTAGTAATGCCGCAAATCTGTGTACACCACGATGCCCTCAGCGGGGTTTACCCCTCGTTTTTTGAGCACGTTTATCCTAGAAATGTGTCCGCCTCTCGATAAATTCTTCGGGTGGATCGCGAACGCGCATTTACCGTCGTCGTTTTCATTGTTACAATGAAATTTTCAAGTGGGTATTTTTATTTTTTTAGTTTCGACGTCACCGCATATTTTCATGCTACACGTCCTTAGTATGTCGCATACATAATTCACGCGGCTTTGTTCCAGTAATTATTGTCGCGGCTGATAATGGACAATAGCGTTTAATGTATCATTATGGAAATAAATATTCGTTCATCGTGCATTGTCCTCCGGTACGAGGGACGCGCGAACACGGCACGCCGGGCATAAAGTATGGATATCGCAATAACGACACAATATGAGCGCAGGAGGTGGAGAGATGCGCTATCTTACATATCACCATTCATCGTCTGTTTATTATGAAGCGACTGTCAAGACGTGCGATTCCAATGAGAACCGAACGACGCGACTCTTCGCTGGATCGCGTTTGCTAGATGCCTCGCTGAAGTGGCCTGAGCGATTGCGTGCTACGTGAATGAGAGTCGAGGGACAGATCTGCTATATTGTGTATAAAATTTACGTCCTTCCTGTTATTTCTGTGCGAGAGGAAACCGTCGTATCATCGACGTGCACAGAAGTCGTGCGTAAAATTTTTGGCCTTCCTTCACGATGCGACTTTTGGGGACACAATTCGACCTTAGGGCCGTTCTCTTTCTGGGGAACTACAGGTGCTCGCTCCTCCTATTGTCTTAGTCACGTACCGAAAAACATGGTCACGCGGTTCGCAAGACAAGTAACGTCCGATCGTAACTTCTTGGCGAGGGAAAATCTTGACGTGACGTGAAATCTCGTTTCTAACAATAAGAGCAGAGAAAGAGAGGAGAGTCGAGGGTTCCCTGAAAGGAACTCGCCGCGGAGTCTCGGCGATTCTCGGGCCGATCGCCAGGAGTCTCCGCCAAGAGAAAAAGGGTTCTCGGAAGGGGAGAGGTAGAGGCCTGCCGCGCTGGCTGCGCTTTTCGAGGGCGAGAGACGTGGCCTGCCAAATCGCGTGTACGAGAGTCAATTGAGTAACATCTAACTACGTCCATGATGTAGCCGACTATTTTCGCGAGGCGGGTCCCGTCTGATCCGCGGCTCCCTTCGCCTCGGACGGTCATCCAATGCTCCTTTCGCGTCTAATGAGTCGAAGTTTGTGTGCTATCTATGCTTGTGATTTACAACATTTTACTATTACAGCGTAACATTTTCAAACATATGATACATTCTTCATTCATCTTATACGGATGACTGTAATCTAATTATTATGATGATGAAACAATGGTGGAAAGAGAGAAAAACTTAACGGTCCACCTAGGCGTTTACTTGTACTCCGTCTTGAGAGCTGAAATGCCATGATTTCTGGTGGAGTTTTTTTTTCTACAGATATACGCGATAGAGAATCTTGCGCCATACACTTTTCATTCATCTTAAACGGATGACTGTAACTAAATTATTAGGACGATGAAAAAATGGTGGAAAGAGAGAAGGGAATTGATGACGGTTCATCTGATTGCATTGCAGTCCTTGATGTATGGAGGCGCTTACTTATAGTATTTCCGTCTGATCTGAAATGTCACGATTTCTGGTGGAGTTTTTTTCTACAGATATGCGCGATAGAGAATCTTGCGCCATACACTCTTCGTTCATCTTATACGGATGAATGTAATTAAATTATTAGGATGATGAATAAATGGTGGGAAGAGAGGAAAAAATTTGACGGTCCACCTGATTGCATTGCAGTCCTTAATGCGTGTAGGCGCTTACTTATTTCTGTCTTGAGAGCTGAAATGTCACGATTTCTGATGGGATTAATTTTCTACAGATATGCGGTGGAAAATCTTGCGCCAATCATGGCGTTTCCGTAATAGGGGTCATTTCCGCGTATCCGCCGCCTCGAAAATTAAACGCGGCGAAGTGATATCGGTTTCATATCGCGAGCTACCTCGGATCGCGACGAGAAAATTGCGAGGAAATGTATAAGAATGATATTCGTGCAGCTTATGTGCATACAAATAACTTCATTAATGAAACCGTTCTCGTTAGGTTGGGATAAAACAGCAATTCCGCGGAGTTCCTGAAAGTTCACATGATGTATATCTAATAGCTAATTTAGCGGTAAAAAATACGCTGCGAAAATAGAGCGATGTTGAAAACAACTTAACGACTTGTCTCGCATCATATCCAGCGTTTAACAGTTAATGACTATCGTCGATTGCCGATGAGACGTGTAGCAGATGGTTGCTCGCGGGTTTTTACATTCGCCAACGTAACGCGGAGTCAGAAAAATAGCCGGCTCGAGAACAAGCCATCAAGCGGATGTTTACGTAGCGAAATGATGAATGTTGGATAATCGTCGGTATATTAATATTAATATCATATTTTGCGTGCGTTTCTTGATGACGATTGCGCAAAGGAATCTCTACAAAATCGACGACAGTCAATAAAATGTAATATGATTAGTTGAGATATGTCTCTGGATAAACATTCGATCTGCGATGAGTCACGAATTAATTAATCAGATACATGAATTTCTCTCCTGGGGATCTCTTTCTCTACGAAGACGCGGTAAGACGTCCTCGGGCGAGCGCGAGATCTTCGAGATCCTCCTGTCGAAAAGTATCGAATAAATTTTCCCAAGTGCTCGGACTACTCTCTCGATCCTCCGGCTACCACGTCGGTTAACTGACATTGAGTAATTTGTTATTTCCGCCGAGCCGGCCGCTCTCGGTAACGAACGCATGCCGTCATTTAATAATAGATTGGTCGATTCGAGAACCAGCTTCCTTAATGAGTCTTTCGGCTATTAAATGTACTTTCGTCTGTCCATAATCGAGCCCACGTGTGTCGCCGCCCGGTCGATTTGGTCGCGACGTTGACGGGAAACGGGCGGAAACTCCCTCGCGGCGTTGCTTCCGCAATCATGCCGAAAATAAACTCAATTCCGAACCCGAAGATTTGGAAGAAAAGCGACTCGCAAAAGTGAATTTGGCGCATAGAGAGGAACATGTAAAAAAAATATAATGAAATGCGAAAGTCTTGATCGAGGGGGAAATCTTGTACACCAAAGCCCAGTGGGCATTATTTTATCTTTATAATGCCCCAGCAGGGCCCAGTGCCCAAACTAATGCCAAAAAAATGCCTAGTAATGCCCAGTAATGCCGCAAATCGATTTCCCCCTCGGTCTTAATCTTTCGCGGCACAGAAGAAAAATTGTAATTAAGAGCATTACGTATACATTTACACAAATGTTTAAAACATATCGGTGCCTCAGAGGTGAACGATGAATCAGCTTAACAAAGTCACTCAGAAAATGCAAAAATGTGAACTTCAAATTGTTTACCTCTAAAGCACTCACGCAGGATATGCATACCTTTTAACTAATTAAACATATCGGTGTCATTTCGGCAAGGGACAATTGGTATTTACTTTTGCAGAGGCCAAGATTGAACGAGGAAAATCACACTTCTTCGCTTTCTTTCCTCATTTATAAACTCGGGAGTGTGTTTATCGACTAATCTACGCATTCGCACGCGCGGGAATCCCGCAAGATTCGGTTACATCGAATTCAATGGTCGACTTTGGAGCACAGAAACCGGTATTCTACCATCGGAGCGAACCTTCGCCCATAATGGACAATAATAATCAGCCGCAGGCGCGCTCTCTAAGCCGTCGATTAATCATTCCGCGGCGATGATTTTAGCCTGGTAAGCGCATTTATTCGAACCCGTTTCGTTTCGCTTGTTTACGGCCGGGTATCGCACGGTGAAATCGACCGCGTCGGCGATTGCTCGAAGAAAGCGTATGTTAATACGCCTGCTGTAACCGTCCGTGGTGTTTTTCAATTGTAATCTGATTAGGAATGATAACGATTCGTCGAGTCGCCGCGAGGTGAATGCGTTCAAGCCGGGGGCACACATGCGCGTTTCGTTACGTACACGGTGTTCTGTTATCACTCTCTCTTTTTTTTCTTCCTCTCCTGGCGATGCTTATAACGGGTGATGCGCAACGTGACGCGTCCCACTTGCGCTCGGGCAAAGGGTTACGTTCGGTGCGGGACGTCGATGCTCCTCGGCGAAAGCCCGACGGGCCCAAAGTGAAAAGTCTTACGCGGTTTGCGCGCGCGCACAGGTTAGCGACTCGTTACAAGGTCGACCACATCATTGTGGGACAAATTATGCTTGCATTTGTGTAGACTCGTGTCATAACTGCGCGCGTTTCAGCCCGTGGCTCGGCGACGGTGAAGCCGAACCACAGTTATTTAAATGACTCTTATTGACTACGCTGGTGTTTATTATCACTTCGTTTTCGATAGGTGTCGGATGAATATTGATACCGCCGATACCAGAAGTGTCGATAAAGGTCTCCTCGAGATACTCGCCACCGCATAATAAACTTCGATAACGCGTGGACAATGCATTCAATGTGTTAGTAACGCTTTAAGGGGATGCTGGAGTGATTTTGCACTTTTGCACCTTTCTAACCTAAAAACTGTCAGTTCGCGGAAACATTTGTGTAATATACAAATGAAATGGCTTACGTGTACAGATCGAAAGCAGCTTGCTATTCCGGCCAAATGAAAGAACAATATGGCATCACTGAAACTAAGTTTGTACGTCTAATAAAAAATAATAGTGAGCAACACACATAACTACATGTACTGTATGTATGTGTTGCTCACTATTATTTTTTATTAGACTTACAAACTTAGTTTCAGTGATGTCATATTGTTCTTTAATTTAGCCGGAATAGCAAGCTGCTTTCGATCATCTGTACACGTGCCATTTAATTTGTGTATTACACAAATCTTTCCACGAAACAGACAGTTTTAAGTGCAAAAGGTGCGAAAGTGCAGAATCACTCCAACATCCCCTTAACAACAGAACGGTTGATACATGAAAGTAACTTACGAAATGAATCCTATATCGATGAGGAACGTTGGGAGACTGTGAAATTCAGGGATTGGAAGAAGTGTTATCTGCGCCCTTCCGCAAGAGTTCTCGCTTATACACGGAGAGAGAATTTTTTCTTAAAATTTGCCCTGAAAATCGTGGGACGATGCTAGAACTTGGTCCACGTTCCAGTCCCGAGAAATGTGTAGCCAATCAACTTGCAGCCTTTATGGAATAGCTTTCAGGGTAAAATTTAAGAAAAAATTATCTCCGTGTATAAGCGAGAGCTTTTGCGGAAGGGCGCAGATAGACCAAGTTCTAGCACCTTGGACACAGGCCTCGAGAGATCCGGCCGTTTGCGCGAAACGAATCTCGCGGCGGACAAAGAACACGTTGTTCGAACTGACTAATCTGGGCTTCCACGGAGTAGTCCATTGCCGCTTCGACTTGCGGACACGTGCGCTAACTCGCGATATGACGAACGACTGTTTACCCTACTGTTTGTACCCCGATGCATTTGTCGAAACGATCCTAAATGTGATTGCGTCAGCGTTCGATCGATCACCAGAACTCTCCTCTGGCGGAAGCTCGACTAATAAGTGCGACAGGCGGAATATTTATAATGGATGAGTTGATTTCAATATCGGTAGCGCAAGAAAAACTGACAAACAGGAACTATAAATATTAACAAGCTCGTATCTATAAGTAAGTTGCATTATGCGGTAAAACGTGACTCTAGTTATGTACAGTCACCTTTGCTTATTTTCTAATGATGAATTATTCTATCGGCAAATGTTTGTGTATTAGATTACGTTAGGGAACAATAGGGAAGAAGGAAGAAAAAGAAACCCGGAAGCGTACGGAATTATCGTAATATGCGACGTCTGATCCGTGAATTTTCAAATCTCGCCTGACAGGGCGCGCAAAAAGCCACCCGCGACATTCCTTTTTTTTTTCAACGGTATTAATTACGCGTTCCTTGACAGCCGGTTCTCGCAAACGCCTTTTCCTGTAACCTAAACGCGCGCATAATAAATTCCGTGTTACTGTTTGTTCTACTCGATCGATTAAGGAGCAATCACACGTGGCAGAGTATAACACGGTCATTAAGCGCGATACTCTATGTAGCGTGTCCAGTGTACTGAGCTGTAATTTATGCCGATATCTATCTAGATGCCCATATCTCTCGCGAGAGACGTGTACACAAAGGCACGAGGTGATGTATTAATCAGCAGTAGGCAAGACGAACCATTCAGTGATGCAACGCAAACACCTGATTGCGTGGATCGTTTTCGGATGACTCGGAAACCCGCTCCACGTGTCGTGAACGCGATTATATAATTAATATTGCGATTAAGCGCCCTTTGTGCGCGCTAATGCGATTAGCGCTTTTTGGCGAAGCCGGCGGTACGCGTTGGGGGAAATACATGTGGTATATTTTTATGCCACATCAAAGCATCGATTCGTACAGTTACACGGAAAGACCGGCTAAGGCACAAATAACTAAAATTAAAATGTTGCCGTGTAAATAGCAGGGGCATCTACATTGTTTTGCGTTGCAAAGTTCGCTAAGTTCGCTGCGCAAAACGCGTATAGTTGTCTCCACTACTTATCGCACCAATGTGGGTATGACAACCACGGATATAGCTGTCCCAAATATTACTATTTATTAGGGTTGTGCCAATCCTAATTAGACATGTGGTAACCATATCGGTCTCTCCCGTGTATGTGGCGCATAGGTGAAAAGGTGTGACTTTCTAACGCCCGAAAACTTACCGAGGCCCCGGGCCCATATCTCTCGACCGAGGCCCCGGGACCCGAGCGTACAAATAACGGGCTAGGGACCAAACAACACGATTCGGCTGGCCAATTATTGCATAGGTCCTAATGCGAAGACAGGTCTTTCTACCTGAGCGGGGGGAACTCGAAGCCCGCGAATACATTTCTAGGAGAGGCCGGCAAATAGTAATTTATGCGGCGGTGGAGTGAATATTCGTTGCTCCGTCAAAGTAGTGTTTTCAGCAAAGTTGGTTCTCTCGCGACTCCCCCTCGACGTTAAATATCGCGAAAAATGTGTTCGATTCTACGCGCCTCTACTCCACTACAATACATCCGCGTGACGCTTTTGTTTACAGCAGCGTGTTTTGATTGTTGCAGACGCATGTCCTGTTGATGGATGCTTTCCTACAGAACAACAGGCTGGATCATGTTTCGAGGGTAATGTCCTCACACCCGTCGTATCTGGACCATTTCCTTCGGACTCAGCAGTTCATCCTACGGGGCGACGGTCCGCTTCCTTATGACTACAGACATCTCATTGCCATTATGGTGAGTGTTCCTCACTCTAAAAAATAGTGGTGTAAACTTTCACCACATTCACGTAGTTAAATAACACGGTGTCAATTTTAACACCGATATTGTAGAAAATCTTTCACACCGACAAACGCGGTGCCAACTTCGACGCTATATTGTTTTGTTTTCACGACATGCGACGTGATCGCAATGTTAATTTCACATCGATAAGGTGAGAATTGTATAAACACCTGGATGGGTCTTATTTCACGCCATTTGTGAGAATTCACATCCATATTTCTTAGAGTGCTCTATTGTAAAAGTTTTTACCGTGTTTGGTGTACCTCGGGGTACAATCGGATCATTTTTATACCTCATTGATTTCCAGACACATTCTTGCGCCCTCTTTTTGCGTCATTTTATAAAACCAACTATTTTATGAACGCTAAACCATTGAAGGGTGTGTATTGACGTCAACTTGCGAATTTTTTCCTGTTCATTAGAAACTTTGTTTCATTTTAAGACACGGTTTTGATTCTCGTTTGTTTTGCGCCAAACGCTCAGTTTTATTGAATATAATTTATTGTGCGCGTAGAGAATCGTTGCTCACGAAACTAAGCTCTTCTTCGCCGCGTCCGATGATGCGTCTTCGTCTTTAAGTTCCCTGATCACCCTCGGCGAGCGACAGCGGGTCACCGGGTCAAAGATTATCGCAAACCAAGTAAATGCAGCGCGTGTGTGTTTCGTAATGCCGTACACGTTCTTCTCGTGAAAAGAAATTAGTAAAAGATATGAAAAATAACGTTGACTGTTCCTTTATGATCTTTACTCAATATCTACGCGCCCGGTTGCTTTACTTTCAGCTACTTTTGTATCAAAGCACGCCGTTTGTTGTGCGAAATCTTACACAATCTTATCTCTTGAACATGCAAGTACGCGCACGTGATCATCTTGAAAACGTCATATTTTCAGCAATTGCAACCGCATTGTATTACAATCAAGACATGAATTTGAGTAGACATTCGGTGGCGACATACAACAATGTTTTATTTTTAAGTATAAATGTTTCGCAGACTATAAATAACGTAGGAGAATGTCCAATCGAAGGCTCGCATGTAAGAATCGACCGAGTCCATATTTTTAAATAAATGAGTCATTTATCATTGCTCGGAATACAGATTCGTGCGCGAAACAGGCTTGTCTAGATAACGTTACGCACAGGCAGAAAGATAAAATTGTCTTGCCAATTTTACCTCGCATCGTAGAAAACAAAATCGCGATACGCTCGATTACTGAAAATAAAGTGCATCAGGTGCGCGAGATCTTCGTCGATCCCTAAAAACGTCGGATGGAATTCCAAAATATATTTGCAGGGAATATCGAAGTCTTTTTCTCTCGAGGGCCACGACATATACATATAGCGAACCTGTTTGTTTTCCACAATCCGTTCTCTATTGAATTCGAAGTGAGTTTATTAGGTATTTCGGTTTTCTTTTCTAGCTCGCGTTTTCATTCCCTACAAAGTTGAGACTGGTCAAGGAAACCCGTTCCGCGAATTAAGTTCTCATTTCTTCTCTGGCGGCTAACTCGGATTAGCTAATGCACGGTTGGCGATTGAATGTATATTTCCGTAAATGTATATACAAAATATAAAGTCAGCGAGGAAACGCTACGATGTTGTTGGATATAAGCGCGAGAGCAGGTATGCAGATTCTGCAAAACTGGTTTACTCTGAATTGTCGAGTTAACGGCTGTTTGACGAGCATTCGCGGCCCCGCAGCCGACTTTGTTTATTGCAAAGCCCCAGACTGCAGACTGTAAAACTGCTATCTCCACAGGATACAATATCGAGGTTACAGCTTCCGCCTTTGAATGATACGCAGTCGCGATCGGATGTCATTGTGAGCCATTGCGAGCTTAATCTTATACTCAACTGATAATGCGAACAATTCGCGCATTACGCGACAGATTTTCTTTATTGCTTGCTCGAAACTTTGAGTCGAGAACTTTATGTTATTCAAATATTTCGTAATGGTTATTAATGTCGCGACGCTCGAGCAAGTTAAATTTATTCCATTTGTTTTCAACTGTCGCACCTTCCGCGCCTTCCTCGTGCAATCTCGGGACTCGATCTTTGAGTAATCTTGATTTGATAACTCGAAAATCGCATCAGTAGACCGGCGTGATAGACAAAATATTGTCGCATCATATACGATCGATCGACAAGTATTTTATCTCGGTGAGCGAAGAGCGCGGACGAGGACGAGGTAAATTGTTAGACGATACTCGCGGATGAGTGTGATAAAATGATAAGGTATCTGAAAAACAGCTTTCCTGCTGGTAAACATTGTGCTCGGTGTGCGTGGACTCACTTCCACGGGATGCAACTCGCTGATCGTCCCTCGTCAAAAATCGACACTGGAAATCGTGGTCGATCGTATCTTTGCTAAGTTTATCGATAAAAGTGATCGCTTAAAAAAAAAACACGTCAAGATCTCTCGTTCGAAAGTAGAGATAACAACGAAATGCAGTTGATTCTTCACTTTTATCGATTGACTATAGTTGTACTTCATTAATCATCGCCTGAATAAGATATCGGACGTGCTCGCATGCAGAATAAATTAGGGGAAATATACGGGAGTGTCTTCGAAGATAAATAATGCTATCGCGGATCGCATTGCCTCACATTCGCGATTATACGCTCCGTCTAAACGCAAGTATAAGATTGTTGCTATTATTAACGTTCTATAACATTATCATATCAATGATTTTAATAAGTGCCCACTTATTCCTGCGCACAGTACAGAAAAACTACATCTAAGTATTACGAAGAGCGAATTGCAATATAGAATTACGACGAACGTCTGGTAATTTTATGCAAACAGTATATTATTTGCGACACGGTGAAAGAGCAAAACGCTTTTCGTCTCGATTTACATTTATTACGCAAGTAATATTGGACTATCGACATCGCGACATCGCGACTGTCTGAGATATTGTAAACGCGCGTCTCCTACCGCTTGTTGTTCACACATTATTGTTATTCTCGTCGCCACGATAATGCACTACTCTCAGTATTTTATCATCCTCCTAATACTCACGTGATAATTTTTGATTGAAAAGAAAACAACGATCAGTATCGCCCGCCGGTAAATTTCTTCGGACACGATAATTATGACTCGTTAATCTCCGATATAAGCCCGTGTCTACCAATGCAGATCAACTTTAATCTCGGTTTGAATTACTTTTTACCTTTTGCTAATTTGTAAAACTAGAAAGAGATCTAAAGTAAGTTAACCGAGATTAAAGTTAATCTCTACATTGGTACACGGAAAGAAACGTAGCTGTCGTAGCTAAAAACTCGAGGGGGAAACCGCTGACCAAAATCTTGTAGGTATACCAATGCTCACTAATGCCCAGTGGGCATTTTTTTATCTTATTTTATCTTTATAATGCCTCAGCAAGACTTAATGCCCAAACTAATGCCACAAATCTGTACACCCCGTTTACCCCTCGTAAAAACTGCATGTGGCAACTAAATTTTAGTTCGAAAATATGGACAGCCAATATTTAATTGTGATAGCTAAATATTTGGCTACCGTGCTTATTGTATTAGGTGCGACAGCAAACCGTTTGCTGCGGTCTAGAAATGTTTAGTTATGGTAGCAAAATACTTTTAGCAGATCATGATATTCTACGGTAGCGACAATTGTTTTCAGCGTAGAAACGGGCAACGGTCGTCGCGCGAGACTCCGACGAGTAGACGCAAATTTCCGTAATTGATAAATTCGTCGTTCGTACGATCGACGCCGACGTTCTCCGCACGGCGATCCAGATTGACGGGCCCCGTGGAATTATTAATAAAAAACTCACGCCGCCAAAGCGTTCGCGTTTCCCGGGAGGGTCCGCTAGATTCTTGGGGGAGGCTAAAATGTATTTGCGAACTCTCCTCTTATCGTGACTCTCGAATCGATCGATTTACCGTTCCCGTGGCAAACACATGTCTTGTTTGCGCACCTCATCGGCATCCCGGGTCTCTCTTCCCTCGTCGTCGCTCCTCTCCTTCACCCCGCTTTTTTCTCCCCCCCTCCCCCCGCTCGCGCTCGTCCTCCTCCGCCCCTGTACCGCGGTATTACCGTGTCCTGTCACGATGATCGATCGACTCTGTCAGGATCGCGCTGCATCCGCCGCCCACGCGAGATCCCTCCCGGTTGGCGAAAATGACGAGTCGGTGGTGTTAAACTGACGTGCATTTTCGTGCCCGCGGGGCTTCGCGCGGTGAAGCCAACGGCACAGGATACCATTTTTCCTACTGGATTGCTTACGAGAGCCAATAAGGATGCAGAGTTTTAGATCGGATGACTTAAGGCTGAATCCTGATTGGCTCTCGTAGGCAATCCAGTAGGATACGTAGCACCGTGCGCCGTTGGCTTTAATCACGCGGGAATAAATAGATCGCCGTCGAGTTCACGTCAGGCGATTTAAATCTTAAATGATAGCGCCTACGCGCGCGGCCCGTGTTTTTCAGAAATAGATTCTCCATTTTGTTCTTCACGGAGCAACTCGCCGCCGTCATTAGGTTAAATCTCCCGTTGTTAAGGGGATGCTGGAGTGATTTTGCACTTTTGCACCTTTTGCACTGAAAACTGTCTGTTTCGTGGAAACATTTGTGTAGTATACAAATTAAATGGCTCATGTGTACAGATCGAAAGCAGCTTGCTATTCCGGCTAAATTAAAGAACAATATGGCATCACTGAAACTAAATTTGTAAGTCTAATAAAAATTAATAGTGAGCAACACACATACTACATGTACTGTATGTGTGTTTCTCACTATTATTTCTTATTAGACTGACAAACTTAGTTTCAGTGATACCATATTGTTCTTTCATTTAGCCGGAATAGCAAGCTGCTTTCGATCTGTACACATAAGTCATTTAATTTGTATATTACACAAGTGTTTCCGCGAACTGATGGTTTCTAGGTTAGAAAGGTGCAAAAGTGCAGAATCACTCCAGCATCCCCTTAACGTCCATCTTTTTGGCGCGAGATGTTGTAACGCGAGACCATTAGCGCACTTGAAACATTAAATATCCGATGTCGGTAACTCTATATATTTTTTCAACGATACCACTCGTAACGCGCACGTTATCTCGTCATTGATATTGATGGCCTCATTGCCGCCTCGATCGCGCTCGCGAACAAAATTCTCCGATTAAAACTCCCGCGCTATTAATTATAAGACCGATAACGCGTAAGCCTACGGGAGATTTTCCATGGGATTATTCGTTGCGGGGGATCGAGCGCGGCGCGTACACATATATATCCTTGAAAACGGATGTTGCTGCTCGTCACGTGCTGGAAATGATCGCGCGCGTGATAACGCGCGATATTGGCGGTCGCGACCTCGTGCAATTTTGCGCCCCGATGCATCATCACGTCGCCGTCAATTCGCCTATCGCCGCTCGAAATTTGTTATTGAAAAACGCATAACGCGGCAGAGCCTCCCTCCCTCCCTCCCGCCGTCGAGATCGAGCCAATAACTCCGACGCTCGTCCTCGAAAATTTTGTGGGACGGGAAACCGTGCCCGCCGTTTATCGCGCGTGCGCAGCGCGGCAATAAAGACCTGCATCCACGATGCTGGAACTCGGTCCAACACTGGAAAAAAAATTTTTTTCGCTACCGTAGCTAATCGTGATTTGCTAAAAACATTTGCTGCATTAATTTCTAGAGCACAGCAGACGGTTTTCTGTCGCATCTGCACTGTAAAAAAAGTATGTGAAATTACATACATAATAAGTGTAGCGATCACACTATTAATAAGGGAAATATATAAATGTATGTAATGTACTTTTACAAAAAATTTTTTCGTTACTCTTTGTTGTGTAAATGCTTGTTTATACATGATGAAAAATTACATAAAATTGTAAAATCTACACAATTAAAAGCAAGCAGTTTACTTGCTATATAAGACTTTATCTACAAGGTGTAAATTCACTGACGCATGTAAATATACACCTTTAATAGATGGTCCCAATATTACCCACTATAATAATTGTAATTTTACATGTAACTTTTTACAGCGTAATGCAATAGGCACAGTAGCAAAGTACTGCCTGCCACAATGAAATACTAGCTGTCCGTATTTTACAACTGAAATTTAGTTACCACATGCAGTTTTTTTTTCACGGAGCAACTCGCCGCATCATTAGGTTAAATCTCCCGTTATTAACGTTCATCCCTTTGGCGCGATATGTGGTAACGCGAGACCATGAGCGCATCTGAGACGGCAGCTACATTGTTTTTCCGTGAAGTTCCAGTTCCGAGAAACGTGTGCTCTCTGAAAGTCAATCAGTGCATTATCACTGAAAACAGTTACAAGTATAGCACTGAATAATTTAGTGCTATACTTATACAGTGCCCTCCACAAGTTTGGAAACACTTTATAAAAGTGTGTGATGTGAAGGAACTACATAATAAAATCGGTGTATTTTGCTTTGTAAGTTTAATTTAACTAAATAAATTCAACTGCTATTTAACTAAAAAGAAACTAAAACGAAGATACACACGTGCATACGGCAAGCTGTTAATAAAGATTTAAATTAAATTTTAGATTCCTCAAGGTAACCACCTTTTGCTTTAATGACTGCCATGCATACCCGCGGCATGCGATGGATTAACTTTTGCAGAGATTCGATCGGGATACGTTTCCATTCTTGCCGGAGAATCTCCCAGAGATGCACTTCACTTGTAATTCGCTCTTTGCGAATCCTCCTGTCTAATTCGTTATTTAAACGTATCGTAACTTTATCGTTATTTAAACGCCTTACGATATATTTGTACCAAACATGTGCACAGATCGCTGCTGTGCCATTATTTATCTGTAAAATATAGGGCGTTTCCAAACTTACGGGGCACTGTAACTGTGAATCGGTGAATATTCACTGTTTTCAGTGATAGACTTTTAGAGAGTAGCCAATCGACTTGCAACTATTCCATAGAAATACACATTTCTCGAAACTAGAAGTTGGACCAGGTTTTCTTACGCGACACCGTATCCGGCACTCGATGCGCGAAATAGAAATTCCTCGCGGGCGCAAAGTTGCCGTCGATCGTTTTTACTCGCCCTTATTTCCCCGCGGACAGCGTCTTATCGGTGGGCACTATCTGCGGAGCTAATTCCGCAGGCCCCGCGTATCTGCTTATTGTGATGTACGGCCCGAGGTGAGCGCACGATAATCGAGATTACGAGGCCCGTACCGTCGAAGCTTAACGGCCATAAATTAGTTGATTTATTACGTAGCGCGGGGCGCGCATTGGACTGTAATTATATTACATCGTATTACACGGCATTTGAAACGTCACTTGAAGCCGCACGCCGCGCACGAGACGTTTCCCTATCGCGCGCGTAGATCTCGTCTCCTTAATGCGCGCTTAAATCGCGGTTTATCAATTAATTAGCGGAACGCCCGCAGCCACGGGCCTTTTCGGGGAGGACCGCCGGGAATTTTTGCGATCCCGCTTAGCGATACGCGATTCCGACGGATAGTAATCTCATGGTGAACGCGTAGGAGAGACCGATTACGCTAGGAACGTTTATCCGAGGGTGGCATTAAGTGTCGCGCGCGATACGAAAGAGAGATAAATTGACGAGAACAGGTTTGTGGAGATGTATCTCGGTGTAATTTCAGGCTGCGGGCCGGCACCAATGCAGCTACCTTATAAACCTGCAGAAGGGAGAGTTCGTTATTCAGGGCGGTGACCCCTCGTGGCTCCAAGGCCTGAGATCGATGCCGGGTAAGCTGCAGGATCTCTATGAGATCAACAAGATCCTGGCTCACAGACCGTGGCTCCTGAACAAGTCGCACATCGAGGTAAGCGCGGGACCCGCGGACGGAATCGCGCGTACGCGCTCGAGGAGACGCGTCGGATTGTAACGCGAGCGCTTGTACTTTCAGAAATTGACTAGGGGCGACGATAATTGGTCCTTAGCGGAGGTCGTTCATGCGATAGTCCTGTTAGCTCACTTCCACTCGTTATCGTCCTTTGTATTTTCTTGCGGAATTAACGAGGAACTGGATAACATAGCCGGCCATTACTACAAGGTGAACAAGGACAATAGTGGTAACGTACCGCCTGCCAAAGATAAGCTCGCGAGCAGCCCTAAGAAGATCCCCAACGGAGACGGCAAGACTGGTACGTGGATGCACTTGCTATAAATAACGCGTACAAACGCGATCGTCATCTCTTACTGAAATTGTATCAAAGTAGAAAGATTGCTAAACTACGCTAACTGACAAATTCTAATTAAAGAAACTTATTGCGAAAAATATTACCTCAGCCAGAGTTTGAACCTGGACTTCCCTGTTTCACTACTATTAAGCGTTTTCTACACCGTTCGAATGGCGTGTCAAAAAAGATGCAAGCCCGCTGCGTTGAGGACTTTTATCATTCAGGCTTACCTGAAACAAAAAATCAAAAAGATTCTTAATCTACATGAGTGTTGCTATGTCCCGAACCTCAATTAATAATTTTTATTTAAAAATAACAAAATAGTGCCAGTTTGAAAAAGTATTAAAAAGTACTTTTCGAAACCTTTTTTTTTAATTGTTTCAATCGTTTAAATTGTGACAAAAATTTTTTTGGTATTATTTAAGTGTCCTAATAAATCTCAAAAAGATTTATATTATTGTATGGTGTATTTACTGAGAAAAAATTCTTAAAGATAAGCACAGTTTTTGGGCCGTTAAAGTGGAATTAGAATTTGCCAGTTAGCGTCGTTTAGCAATCTTTCTACATTAGTCAATCATGTACTGGCGTCAAATAATTCGTTACGTTACTAAAATTTTATGGTAACGTACCGCGGATAAAGATTATCGGCAATTTTACAGAAAACGTACCGTCGCCGCCGTCGTCGCCGAGCATAGTCGGCGACCAGGAGGAGGTCGGAGTGGCGACCCTGATGGAACGTATGAAGCGTCTCTCGGAGAAGTCCGAGTCCTATCAGATCACGCAGGAGGAGCTCTCCAAGAGATTCGAGACGGTCGAGACGCAATCGGCCGAGCTGGCAGCGGCGCCGCAGAGGAGCAGCTCGGTCCTCGACTCCGATATCGGTCTATTCATCGAGGATCCAACTTTCATCTACCAGGATTTCGCCAAGGTGAGCCTCTCGCCGGCGTGTATCTTAATACCGGACTCGTCCATTCGCGCCTTGATACACGGAGATAATTTTTTCTTTAATTTACCCTGAAAATTACATAATCGTGGGACAGTACGACATTGCGAAGAATTTGTGAGAGTTTTTGGAAAATTGTACCATACATTTTACCACACTGAGAGAATTTTCTCTTAAAATTTACCCTGAAAATTATGTAATCGTGGGACAACGCGGCATTTTCAAGAATTTATGAGAGTTTTTCGAAATTTTGCCGTACATTTTACTAGTATCTTATTCTAAGTATCTTCTTCTTCTTCTTCTTCCTGTTTTATCCAGTTCTCGTTCTGGTACTTTGAGCATTTGGTTTTACTTCATCTTCGGTAGGCTGCTAATCTTGCCGAAGGACATCTCCTATCTGGAGGGCTACACCCCTAAAGGGGTATGTGTGACAGGATACTCTCGGTGGTCTCGGTCGCCACCTACTAAGTATCATTATTATAAAATTCTTTGGAATGCCGTGTTGTCCTACAATTACATATCATTTTCAGGGTAAATTTAAAGAGAAAATTCTCTCCGTGCAGTAGACTTTCAAGAAACTCTCGCAAAATTCTTCGAAATGCTGTATTGTTCCACGATTACGTCATTTGCAGGGTAAATTTGAAGAGAAAATACTCTCCGCGTAACGTAACTCGCGCGACCCTCGTGTTATTCAACAACGCGGCGCGACGATTTCTCGCCGTTTTTACACGCCCGGATAAGTAGCGTGTAATGGATCAGAGCCGAAAGAGAGACGATATTCCAAGGTAGCGCGCGCGGGCTCATCCATGAATATTTAAAGCCGGAGCGCGTCGGCTTACGGCTCCGCTCGCGTAACTACTATGAATATTTACCGCGCGACGACATTGTGTATCGGCTGACTTAAGACAGGCTACGAAGGCGGGGCACACGGGCGCTTACGCCACGCGTTAATGCGCGAGATAATAAAAAAATAAAAAAAAGTCGCTTCGCCGCCGGTTGCCGCCCGTGTATATCTCCTGCGTTTCTCGACGTAACTTCTTTTACGTTCTCTTTCGCGAGACTTTTTATCGATGCAACTTTCCTCCCGTCTCCTTCCTCGCTCGCTAACTCGAACATTTCTTTGCAGCGCGGCCAGCTGAACGACATACCGACCTTCCGCGTCCAGGATTACTCCTGGGACGATCACGGTTACTCCCTGGTGAACCGCCTGTACAACGACGTCGGCAATCTCCTCGACGAGAAATTCAAGACCGCGTACAATCTGACGTATTACACTATGGGCACGCACAACAAGGTCGATACGTCGCGCTTCAGACGCGCGATCTGGAACTACATACAGTGCATGTTTGGCATCAGGCACGACGATTATGATTACAACGAGGTGAATCAATTGCTCGAGCGTAGCCTCAAAACCTTCATCAAGAGCGCAGTTTGCTATCCGGAGCGCGTCACAAAGAGGGATTACAATCGCGTCATGAAGGAGTTCAAGCACAGTGAAAAGGTAGGCACAGAAATATCCTCGGTCCGGCTCAATTGAGATGGCTTTGATTGAGAAATAAAAGAGAATGCAGTTTTGCGGTACCGATATCTTTTGGAAAAACTTAACGTACGTGCTGATTATACTGATAGCGCAATAAGGTTGCACTTCCTACTTCGAACGAATCTTAGAAATTTAAATAAATGGCGGCTTATGCAAATAAGCTTACAAGTTAAACGTGTTAAATATAAAATACTTGACACTGTTCGGCTGAAAATAACCGCTGCCAGTCCCGCGATAGAAAGTGCCGATTAGCTCGCACGAAACGCATTATGCATTTGGAATTAGCCATTTTAAACGTCCGCGATAAGACTTTTATCGCGATGAAACGCGAAACGTAAAAATGTATTCTCGCAGCTCCGGCTGGAAGAAAACGGGACTGTTGTACGTTGCTAAACACTCGCCCCCCTTCCCTTTGTTTTCCAGGTCCACGTGAACCTGATGATCTTAGAGGCTCGCATGCAAGCGGAACTGCTGTACGCCCTTCGTGCCGTGATGCGGTATATGACCTAAAGCGAAGCTCCACGTCGCTCCCTCGTTTGTCTGCTGTCTGTCAGTCTGCAGTTTGTCGATTTGTTTTCTCGCGCCACGCTCCATGCCGTGGACTCGCAGACTTAATGCGCACGGCATGGAAGGAACATGCGAGCGCGATATCATCGAGTCTTGTACAAGAACATCACACACACACACACACACACATACACACGCACACAAACACACACACGTGTACGCGCTATCATAAGGCCGCTTCATCGTCGACTCGTAAATCGCGACGATAGCGAGTCTTCATTTTGGAAAAAAGAGGCGATAACGAAAGATCGAGAGGAGGAAAAGGAGGATGCTGATTGTGGGGGAAAAACAGAAGATCGTAATATTTGGTCACATTCAGCTGCGATTCTTCATCCGACGGCGCCTCAATGACGAGACCAACCGCGTTCTCGTTCCTCGAGCGGCTCGCGAACACGTCGATCGCACGTTCCAGTTCGTCTATTCGCGTGGTACAGCTCGTGGCGAATGGAGCGCCTCTTCACGTGTTTCTGAGGAGATCGTAAGGACGGAAGAAGAGATTGTTGTTTGGAACAGACAAGACATGACAAGGAGAGGAAGGATTTATAATTTGTTTTGTACATAGACACTTGTATTTTTCTACGTTCGACGTTCGTAGCAGACTGTTATTTGTGCGTTTCGTTTACGTTTCAGATCTGTTAAAAAAAAAAGTTTGCTCTCGCCTGTTAGAAGCTTTCGAGTCGCGCTTTTAACTTCACACATACACACCAATCCACACACAACACACACCCACACACATACATGTACGTACACCCTTCTTATTGCGTTCGCAATTTCGATCTTGCGCGCGATTCGCCGAAGGAAACGCATCACCGCAATGCGCACTCATATATTAAGCAGAAGAAAGAAAGATGCGTAGCTCCGCGCGAACATCTCGTCTCTTCTTCTCCACCTGTGTAGCTGGCTCGTTGAGAAGTGGAAAATTTAATATCGTAAGGCTAAATTAAGGAATCTAATTAACTTCTAATTCCGTTGTCGCGATCCTATCCGGGAGCCTCCGCGGCTCCCACGTATCCGATTTGGCTCGACTTCCCCCGAGTTCCCGTTGGTACGCGCACTCCGCCTCCGGTCAAGAGGAACGCCGGATTCTTGCGTACGACGCTAACGTCGAGCCAAGAGAGATCGTCTTTCGCGTCTGTGTAAACGCGTTTTATCTTCGTTTCATCCCTGTCCCGCAAAAAGAAAAAAAAACCTGTGAAAGCTAACATAAGATTGTACCCACTTACCAATTTCATCATACGCGTGTACCGAGCAAACCTTAGATTGTAGGACGATCCCGCGGCCGCGTGCACGCGCTCGTCGCGGTACGCGCGCACGCGACGCGCGGAGAGAAGCAATGCCTATCGGCTGTGTTTATTTACCGAGGGGATGATGCGCCGCTGTCGTTTAACCGAGCGCGAGAAGCGTCGCGAACTCAGCTTTAACCCATGCACCATCGTAAGCCTAGGGCTGCTTTTCCACCTTGAGATTAGCAGCGGGATGCCGCGTTCTCGCGTCGTGCTTCAACGCGAGAGGGGAAATTCGTTCGGTGTCTCGGGACAGCGAGGAGAATCCTTATGCTCTGTACGACGACTCGCGCCTGAAGGAGACGAGAGGCGTAGCTCAGAGAACGCGGCTTGGGATTATTAGTTCTGCGTGCGTCACCGAAAGGACCGACCGAGAATTTTCACGGGAACACCAATTTCTCGACGCCCGATATTACGCGCGCGCGCGAGGGCGCTTATCAACGAATTTCAATGCCTTCGGCGTAGCGTTCTAATAAAGCACTATGTAGAAAAGAAAGGAAGAGAGTGAGAGAGAAAGAGAGAAATCTTGATAAAGCGATGGGAGTCGCGACCCACGCCTGACGGAGTCCTGTCCCTTTCTCGGCGATTGATTGCGATCGTGCGGGGACGCCGTTCGTACGGCGTCCGAGTGTTGTGTACGAAGAGGATCGAGGAGAGGCTGTTTAAACAAATCAAATTCTTATAATAGATTGTTAAGGTATACAGACACGCAACACAAACACACATACACGTATTCATACACGTACATGCGAAAAACAACGTGGCACAAAATATTACACGCGAAATATACGTGTTCTGTGATCGCATATATCTATATATATGTATACACACATACACATAAAAAAGCGAATATATATATATATGTATATATATAGATACATATATACGCATATTTACGATTAACTCGGCGAAAGAAAGGGAGGGAGAGCGAGAGGGAGAGAGTGCGTATTTAAGATGCGCACGTAGCTGGAGGTTTGACGATTCTACCTGTAACGTTTGTAATTAGGGTGTCTCTTTATTATATAACTGTGCGCGTGTGTATGCGTGCGTATACGCAGGCGCGCTCAAGGACGTGATAATCGGTTACTTTGGAATCGCGAGCTTGTTCTCCGTGAACGATCCTCTGATCTCGATTCAGCGAACGATCGACTATATAAGTGGCGCAAAGTGGGTAAAAAAAAAAGATCCGCGCCAGATAATTGAAGTCGGTGCAATTTCGATACATTACAATTCGAGTCTTGAAGGTTGCAGAAATTAAATTTTTATTTATCACATATGTAAATATGGAATACGTTCAATATGTATGTAATATACGTCCACACACATATTACGTATATATTAAAGTTTTCAATATTTACGTGTGCACAATATTTATATGTAAATGTACATATTATGCATGTATGCATAAAAACTTGTATTTAATATAATAATATCGAGTAAATTCTCTTATAAAACATTAGAATTCTATCGTGATCCTATTGTAAACGCGCAGTTTTAAAATCTCGTGGAAATTGTTTGTAATTTATACGTCTAGGACTTGAATTAATCACCGCGAATAACCGACTTCGATTTCTGGCCGTACTCATCTAGTCTACTGATAAACGCTGAATAATGCTTGTCACTCTAGTGACGGATTCCGGTGAAACGAAGTTGTTCCAAAGTATGATTGTAGACGCGCGTACGCACGCAAAAGCACGTACGGATCGTCCGAATGATGTAAAATCAAACGATTAGTAGCAGCGAGACCTTTCGACCAACAGAGCGACGCGGTTCCTTTTTTTTCTTCTTTTTATTAGGCGACGCCTCCACATATCACCAAGAGTTCAAAATAGAAAAAAAGAAACGTTTGCGTCGCTTACAGTTCAGCTCGCCGGAATGGAAGTCGAGTCGACAGAACCAATCACTTTTTGGCGATCTTTTTCTCTCTTCGCTTTGTGTAACGTATCTTGCCGTTGTTTGCGAGTGGTAATAGAAAAGGGCGTGGCGAAGGATTTTGCAATCCGATGCGACGGACACTCGCTAATGACAGTATTTTCAATTTCTCTCTCTCTTTCTCTCCTTTCTCTTTTTTTTAAATTATTTCATTTTAGGCTTTACTTGGAAACTTTCTTTTTAGCTTCTTCTCTCTTTCATTTCTATTTATCTATTTATCTATTTATCTCTTTAATTCTCTCAATGAATTATACGAGTTCGCAATCGATAAACTTAGAAAACTCTGGACAGTTTTTCTTTTTTTTCCACAAGGATGTACATGTCGAATCGGCAGGGATAAAAATTGTTGATTATTAGATTTGCGCTGTATCGTTTTTTAATTAGATTCGCGAGAGCCCGTGCAGTTGAAACCAAAGAGATATGCAAGAAGTATCATTGTGATGATCCGAATTTTAGTAATATGTTACCTAATTATCTAATGTGTTAACAGAATCAGAAGAAAACCGTATTCTACTCAGCACTAATTACAAATGTTCGAAATATTTTACTCGCGGATGTTTTATAATATTTGATCGCCTTACATGTCCGAATATCTGTTGAAAATCGAGCTTTTCTCGCGTGTTTAGTTTATAAGTATCATGATTTCCATTCGTACTGATTTTACGTAATTCCGTGTTAAGCGAACGTTGGTACAGATTTGCGTATGTATTCCCGGCGCGAACCACCAATGAGTGAATGTTCGTTAATTACCGTAATGCCTACGCGTTTTAGAATAGTTACGTCGCGACGCTCTCAAAAACGAGTAACACCTTCGCCGAAAATCGCATCGGCGTATCGAGAGCGAATGTTAATTTTCTGGATTTTATATAAAACTGATAACAATGTGTTTTTAATACATTTGGAAGAAGATTACGTAAGAAATTAGATTTTACATAAGATTTTATTTTTATTTAACATGATCCGAAAGGAGCTACGTATTACTCGCACTTTCTTCCTGCTCTTTTTTCCTTTTTCCCCCTTTTTCTCTTTAAAAAATTTCCATTTATTTTTCATTCGCTTCTCGCGCTTGCATTATTTATTCGACGCTGTCGCTTATCTAATCTTTTTTTTTAAATAACACTTAAATCTTTTAAACTTTTATTCCACTTTCGACTGTAACTAATTCTATCTCTTTGCTCCCGTTTCTCGCTCAAGTTTTGTCATCATTCGTATTGTTTATTTTACGCTCGGCGAACGAAATTTACGTTATCGATCGATGTAGCGAGAGCAGTAACAAATTGCAACATGTCCGCGATAATCGTATGCGTGGATTGATCTCATAATGTAATAATCGCGAGACAGAGAGAGAGAGAGAGAGAAAGAGAATGAGGAGAAGCAAAAAGAGAAAGAAAAAATACGCGCGAGGCTTGTAGAGGAAAAGAGAATCGTCGTTGTAACGAGGAGGATGTTGTAACAATGACGTCCTGCTCCAGATCTTTCATGTTTATTCTTTTCTTTCGAAAATTGAGAAATGCGAGAGATCCTCGTCGAAGTTGCACGCGAATTATAATTTCGCGATAATTCTAAGAGGCACGGTATCGAAAGAAAAAGCGAGAGAGAGAGAGAGAGAGATAGAGAGAGAAAGAGAGTGGGAAGAAACAGGTAGAGTAAGGAACGAAATGCGGAAGAAATCGAGATTTTTATGTAACGATTAAGTAGGTAAAGGCAGAGTGCGATCAGACATCGAGCCAATAATGAGACGTCTTTGTGATGAAAGATCTCTAATTGTCACATAGCAAAACATATAATCGTCACAAACATCCATAAGATTCCTCAGTGATGCCTTTATCATTAATGGCATCATTAAATATTTAAAACATCTAAATTATTAATTATTTCGACGTTTGCGTTGTCTGGGCTTCGTGTCTGATCGTGCTGCGCCTTTCGCCTCACTTTTGTTCATTACTGTTTCTCTCTTGGACACGCGTGGCAGGGCGAGTCGGAATTTCGAGTCGAGTTGATGCCTCGGTAAAGTGTATAGTGAGAATCCTGGAGGTGGACGAGCACAGAGAAAGGGAGAAAGTGCGGAGAAGAGCAAAGCAAGATAACGCGCGATCGGTGAAGTTTTAAGAGACCGTCTCACGGTAAAAAGAAGGGGCATATATGTGTGTATATGTATATATATGTGTTGAATCGGCTCTAAACTCGTCGTCCAATTGTCTCGAATGAGTGCAAGCTCCCAGAGAGTGCGAGAGTAAGAGAGAGAGAGAGAGAGAGAGAGAGAGAAAGAGAGTAAGTGAGAGTGAAAGAGTTAGGGAGAGAAATGCACAGCTGTGCATAGCTGAATGATGGTCCACCTCCGAAAGTCACAAAAAGCATATTAAAATAGTACATGCCACCGTATCGGGAATGATTGTGTGATAATTACAAGTGATTTGACTAGGCCCCCTCCCCCCTTTTGGATAATCAAGCGGATTATTATCATCGAGGGTGTTGTTTTTTTTCTCGATTGCACATCGACACTTCCGGTGATCGGAGATCTAGAGCGTTGAAAAGGCAAGGACACTTTTTCTCATTTCACGCTCTGGATTCAAATCCCGAGCTGTCGAGACGCGGCTGAGGAAGACATCCCTTGTAGTAGTAATCCACCGGTTTCACCGACGAGGAAGAGATTCCGGGAGAGTTGTGTCAGATGGAATTCCTTGCTTTGCGAAGCTCGCTGTAACATCTCGGTCATGTTGATTCGATTAAGCTTCGCGGTCGAAGCCTAGTCTTATCATGGATCGACGCGAGCTCGCGATCTCTCGAAGAGATTCATTTGGGAATTCTCACTGCTTTGCGCATATTCGTCGACGACGAGCGAGTCGTCGATTCCGTCGTCTATCTGCTTACGTGTAAGACTCGAACGACCGCCGCCGTACGCGCGGCCGGGGGAGGGGGTCGTATATGATGTGATTTCTTTTATATCATAACAAATAATGAAACACTAAGAAATATTATAGTTTCATATAAGTGAGATATGTTATTTGTCATTTATTTTATCCCTTAATAAATGATGTTATATAAAAAAGGGGCAGTCGGAACGTTCCTTTATCCTTACCGTCCTCTAATTGTAAGAGCGATTCGTCGATCTCGTCGCTGAAACGCGCTATTCTTCAGTGACGTCGGAAGATCGATGATTCCTGCAGCATCGATTAGCTGGCTGATTTTGATCTTAGTTCAGTCAGCATTGAACTGGAATTTAATTTCTAAGATTAAAATGAAATTCATCGTATATTAACTATTTCTTAAAATCAGTAAATTATAGTTTGAAGAGGATCAGGAAGAGACAGTAATCGTCCTCTTATCGTACGTTTATTCGCCGGCTATCAGCATATTACAGCACACGTTACATAACACCAAACGTCTAAAGTTGTACTCGATTAGCGCTAACGATTATTCACTCTCAGCCACATCTGCATAAAATAGTCCCATTACGAATCTCACTGCTGCTTTTGTCGCGGCGATATTTACAGAATACTTGCGTGTGTACAATTACACTTTAGGCAGCCTCTCGTAAAAAGAGAACGCATTTACAGAACGCGTTCGAATATTGTTCTGTGCATAGATCGAACGTTAGATTTCGTGCGAGAGTAGCGTGAATATGCTCGAAGAGATATCATTAGAGATATCAGTGATCGCCATCATGTGTGTAGCTACATCGGATTGTTTGGTTTCACTGGCGTAGGACGGAAGGGTTGTTCATCGTCTATCGTTAGGTTCAGCATATTGCTCTCTCGATCGAGCCGATGTTGGTTAAATTAGAATTTGGACATGAAGATGCCGTGGATTCCTATCTCGCGATGATGATTTTGCGACAATTGAGAACTCGACGTGCAAAGAAAGGCCAAAGATAAAGGATCGGGGAAAGTTATTCCACCAGAAATTTTACTTGTTTCGAAAAGAGCGAAGGAGTACGGAGAAAAATATTCCTCTTCATTTTTACATATCAAAAACACGTTTACATGCTCCACTAGTAGCACAGTACATTGGCTAAATACAACCAAATATTGGGCCAATGTTTAACCCAATGTTTGGTGAATGCACTGTGCCAGGGTTATGCTCAGATCTCAACAAGCGTTCAAGAAAAAACAGATATTTTTTTCGAGGAGGGTAAAACGTTCACGGTCCATTTACGTAAAGCATTCAGTTGTTACATAAAACGTCACTGTGACATTAACTTTTTTAAGTACTTTACTCGATCGTCGATCTTGATACCGTCTATCTTGATCGCATATCACATCGAAGAAAATTTCGTTTCGCAAGGCCAAGAATTAATATGCATGCTGGCTCGTAACTTTTTAATTTAAGATTTTTCTCCGGTGTATCCTGATAGTATTAAATCACGTTACCTCAATGTATTTGAATACTTTCTAAAGTGGCGAATAAAGCGGCGAACGCTTCGCCTCAGGACGATTATACTGTCCCGCGGATTGATTAATTGTACAAAACTCGCGGCTACGAGAAAAACCACTTTAGCGCCACGTTATACCATTTTATCAATTAAGTTCAGTATATAGCGTCGGTTCTTCGACGGATTTATCAAATGTGCGGAAAAGCGGCGCACGCGTTTTGCTTTACAGATACGTTTAAGCTCTTTCTTCGTAATCGCGAACGTCAACGACGAAATATTTTGTCAATATTGTGCAAACATGTCTATCGGGTGAATTCCGTCACTATCGACGGAAGTCTATCAACAAATCGATCGTAGTTGCTTGTCGCGAGACGCGAGACGCTTTGTACTTGTTCCTGATTACGATTATAGTTTATAATGTGATGGTACTGGTCTTGCTAACAATTCTAATTGCCGTCATAATCGTGCGGCGGTGCGTGATGATGCATATGGATGTGTGGAGGCAGTTCGACTACGGGTACGGCCAGGTTGCTTCTCTGTAATACAACCACAATTACATAATGATTAGATAATAATCAGATGACGGCATACGGGCGAATAGCACGCCCGTGGGAAGAAATTTACGGAGACTGAAAGATTTTAGACGATGTTGCACAGTCGGGTTTTCTGTACGTGCAATTTGCACGTACGAGTATCTTAAGTGACTACTCGCGTTTTTCAAAGTTGCTTAATTTTACCGTTTAATACGATTGAACTTTTTTACACGTTTAATCTCCGTTAATTATCTATCGGCGATATTGTGGAATTTTTACGATTTCTCGGTTTAAGTTCGGCAGCTAATAGAACGAATCGCTTAAAGCGCTACAGTTAAAATTCAATTGGATCCCGCCGATCCTTTAATCTCTTCAGTAAAATCTTTATCTTGCAGTACCGAATTATTCGCGAGAAGAAATGGAGAGATAATAAATTTCGTGCCCATCCTGACAGGAAATAAATCCGCTTGCCGGATACACGTTAATTAAAGAACATTTAAATGCAATTATGAGTTTAATGAACGTGGGAGCATAAAAAGCTCAGTGAATATAAAATATAATTGAATAACGATATGGCGAAGAAGGAGACTTTTCTCTGGGCAAAATTATAATATATAAAATTGATATCGGATAAAAGGAATATTAGTTTGAAGAAGAGATGATTGCAGAATACGTTCTCATAGTAGTATTTACAGCCCGATCTTTTATATTTAAGATTAATCTTAAGTCTGGTCTTGGTTACTTCTAAGACTCGATCCAATGAAATGACCGTACATCATCTTGAGATCGCACTTGAGATGATTTCAAACATAAAATCGGATTACGAATATTTTAGGCTCCTTTTATCATCGTTCTGGAATCTGATCTTTAAAAAAGTTGATATTGCTGTAGATCGTGAATTTCTAGATCGATTATGAATTTTCACGATAGATACATAAATCGCAGGGCAATTCTCGAATAACTTTGTTTCTCTTAAGGCTGGTCTACAATACAT
>NW_011967235.1:1790889-1820880 GCF_000949405.1 Vollenhovia emeryi | reverse complement strand
TATTGTAGACCACGCATTAAGGATCGTCTACAATAGATGAAGTAAGCCTGGCGTAAGAAGTAAGAGTAGGAGTAAAGAAATAAATCATTTCCATTTCTCACTCCTACTTCAGCTCTGACGCTTACTCTCGGCGAATTAGAGCGCAATTTGACCAGTGCTATAAATATTTAAAAAAATTATGCCTGTACTTAAGCTTTTACACTGATAAGTTACGGTTTTCTTACTTCTTACGGCTTACTTCAAATGTAGACGGTCCTTTACGCTATCTTATGTTATCTCGAAGAAATGTAGAACTTTATGTTTCCTTATATTTTGATGTGGCACAGTCCAGATACATTTTTATTTGCAACAGATGCTTGCATATGTGTACATTTCACGAGTCATCAGTTAGAAAAACGGACAGCTTTGTTTAATTCGTGCTAATACATCATGAAAATTTAGCGTCGGCTTGTAGATTAATGATACCGCGATAATTAACGAGGGATGAGACAGCTGTTACCTGGGATCTCATCCCGTTTACGGGGGTGGCAGTGGGATTGTCCGGCGGGTAGCCGATCACGTGTGTAGAACATTTGTCGCAAGTACGCCGCCGTCGAGACGACGCGCGGCAGCGTAGAGCGCGGCAGAGCTCGCGTGCCATCTCCGAGCAAAGCGACTCTTGTTGACTTGGTTGCTGCTGATGTTGCTGCTGGCACTGTTGTTGCTGCTGCTGTTGCACCGTCTGAGAAATTCCCTGAAGAGAGCCGGAGGTGGGCGGAGGGACCGGAGGCCTTTGCTACATCAGCAGCCCGCAACAACGAATTATTCGCGTGTTAATGACTCGATTATTAAAGATAAAATTCAAGACGCATCAAGATGTAGCACGATGCGGAAAATATTCTCAAATTAGCGAGAAGTGAACAAGCAACGACCTTTCCTTGTAGAATATTTTTCAAACTATAAATTATTCGAGATATACAAAGGCGAAAGTAAATAATGACGTGTTAATTGTTAATGTGAAGTGGACTTTGTTTGAATAAAACCGAGTAACTTGGAGCTTTTAGCTTTTATCACTTTTTAAAATGTCAGATTTTTTAATTTGTAGAAAAGATGTTCTTTTTCCAATATTCTTTGCTACCGCGGGAATTAATTCTACATTTTCACTTTGCGCTAATACCGGAGAATCTTGTATTCATAACGTGCAATAGCAAGTTTTCAGCGATATTTTTGTAATACATTATCATTTAAATGTAACTTAGAGAGCGCCAGTTTTGTTTTGAAGCAGAATTTGTGAAAAGTCGTCTCGATGGCAGAACGGACCTTTTTCTCGCAACTGTGTTTGGGATGCTTTGTGGTCGAGCGGCATGCTTCAATGGACGATGAGCTCATGCTGATACGGCGAAATCCATGATGTAGCGATGAAACAAAGTTCAGGGAACGTCATGCAATGCTTAGGCATACGGCCACATGCGCCTCTTAATGGTTTGAATAATTAAACAAACATAATTAACACAGTTAAAAGTTTTAACGATTGACAAACATAACGCGACGAAAAGTGACTTGAGAATTAAACGCGGACGGTCGTCTTTACCGGGAATCTGAAAGTCGACGGATAGAGTCGTGCAACGCGAACGTGCTGATTTATTGAAATAAATTTCAGCACTGGTTTCTGGGGTCGATGCACTTACCCGTTCCGACGGTGCATTCCTCCTGGAATTGTAGCAGAATTCGAAAATTGCTATGAGCACGGCGAATGCCAAACCGCACAGTAAGACCACGAAAACTCCTCCTGCACAGAAGCACGTCGAACCTTGAGCGGATGCATCGAGAGAGTTTTACGAAAGAAAGAAATGTTTCTTTAGGCATGAATTAAGGGAACGAATTAAAACACCTTTAGAACATACAAATTGCGCGCATACACAATTCGAACGATCCGTTGTAAGATTCTACTGCAAAGTATGTATTTACTTAGACTTACATGGGAGACATTTAATTTAAGACACCCCGTGAATCAAACAATACCGTGTCCCTTAGGAGATTTAAGACTTTTTCACCAGAATAGTAAACCAAGCAAATGTTTGCGACTATAAAAGGGAATTTCCGTGTATTATGACTGTACTGAGGAAACTCATGGTGCGTATAATTCAGAGTTTACGCGCTATTCTCCGCGAGCCTTCCTCACCTATGTTGTCGACGCCTAGAGAGTTGGCTTTATTCTCCTTTCCCTTTTCCGTCCTCATGCAAGTATCCCCGGGACTCTTCCACCATCTGTCATACAGAATCTGAATTTCGCCCTTCTCTTGCAATTCCAGAATTGCCAGAGATATCTTATCCCGCCAGGGCGAGCCTGCGAAATTTTTCGGGAATCTTAAGTGCTATTAGGTAGATGTAGCTAGCGATGTACGCGATTTATTGTAATTTTAAATTGAAGTTATATTTTTTACTCGCGCGATATATTACCAGGTATAAATGAAGTAATTTATTAATTTTGTTGGAAATAGCATAAAAACTGTACTACTATGATTGTAATCATAGTTTCAATTAACTATAATCAAATATACTAAAATCGAAGTGGAGGTTTGTTCACAAATATCGAATTAAAAACCATTTTGGATTTATCAATTCTGCACTATTTGTTTTTAACAAAATGTCGAAATTGTTTTTTTTTTCCTGTAAGTTTAGTGTTCCTCGGTAAACTATTACGAAATTGGATTGTGAAAATATGAGATTTGAAAATAAAAATTGGTCAGCGTAACAGCTCACCCATGGGCGTAGCGATTCCATATCCTTTGGTGTCTAACAGGCCACCAATTTGCGTGAGATTGCAGTCCCTCTGGACAATGTAATCCAGCATGGTCGACTCCATGAGAAAGGCATAATCGCCTTGAAGAACCCGCTGGATACCCTCCTCGTATGTTGGAACGAATACCGACGGCTTCTTGTTCTCCATGAACCTCCACATCTTTTTGTACGTCTCGATCATTGAATCCTGGAAGGAAAATTCGAGTAACGCAGACAATCAGATTTCATTAGCGTCATAATACAATATCGTCATGACCGACGATATATTTAACGATACCTCGCATTATAAATTTCATATGCATATTGGCAAATATTATTTTATAATTAACTGCCAACGGAAAAGTTTCTGTAAGCTGGCGCGAAAGACGCGACGTGATTAAAACTCCATTGCCGCGTGAGCGGAAGCGATTATCATAATAATTGCAAAATAATTACTTTCGTATCGATTACGCGGCTGTATCGCGCGCGATCATTACCTGGTTATTAACAGGCCATAAATTGGACACGAACTCATGTAATCGTGGAAGTATTAATGTAATACAGGGCTCAATTTGCATATGAGCTAAACGAGCTACAGCTTTTGCATCGTATTAAAAAGCATAATTTAATATCTTTATTATAAAATAAAGTGTGGAAGAATAAATATCTCAGGCATATCGCAGCTTTGAAACGGATTTTACATTTATAGGTTGTACAGGGTAGTATTGTGGTCTGCGTCCACGATGCTAGAACTTGGTCCAAGTTATAGTTCCTTGAAATGTGTAGCCAATCAACTTGCAACTTTTATGGAATAGCTGCAAGTTGATTGGCTACACATTTCTCGAAACTATAATAGAACTTTGATTCTAGTATCGTGGGCACAGGCCTTTATAAAGATATTAGTATCATATTAATGAGTAGGAAATAGATATCAGTACTCTATTACTCTACCGTCTATTCCACACAAGCGGATAATAAAAATATTAGTCACCCTGAAGAAAGTCATCGTGCTTCCGCTATCGAGAGTTCCGTACGCGATGTCCGTTTGACTGGCGAGATCTTCGGCGTTCTCTATCGGTGTGATCAGTCTTTCCACCGTAAGGAAAGCCGCTAGATTCGCGGTGTACGACGAGATGATGATCAGGGTGAAGAACCACCATATACCACCCACAATACGCGTGCTCGTAGCCTGATAAAGATATCACCTTATTCGAAATTTGCTGCGTTCGGTTTAACAATTAGCCTCATTTGTCCCTGTTAGCTTTGTATTTTACTGCCAAGCAATGATACATGTATCGTAAAATTGATTAGTAAGCGATTTAATTATCGATTTCATAATACTACAGTAGATTGTAGTCCCGTAATCTAATAACGGGACTGCAATCTCTCGTAATGACACCTTCGAAATTGCAGCGACGTTAATTTCTCATTTCACTGAAAATACTCCGATAATACTCTTTTCTATATTCTTGCTATATATCTTTCAGACGTTTCAGGGATTAACGTGTTTCATTTCGTTGAATAGGAGATTCTCGGTATTTGAAAACTAATTCAAAAGCTGAAGTCTGCAAACGAAAGCTGAAGATTTCTCGAATAGAAACGCTCGCGTTCCGCGTCGAGAAAATTGCATTCTCGCGAGAGTATTTGATAATAAGATATTTCGCATAGATAATCACTTTAAATAGCACTTCAGAGGCAGCGCGCGTAATTAGAATAGACATTTAATTATTTAATAACAATAACATATTTCTAATGTATAAGTTTTTATTGAATTTAGTTTGAATTTATTATATTCAAATTAATATTTTAAGGTTATTTGCATTGTTCCGATTATTAATATGAAATAACTTCAACTATGTAATATTGAAGCTCATAATAATCTATTGTGTGCTTGAAACTCTCCATTATTACGAGAGTTATTTCACAAGTTATTGTGTCTATTTCACAAGTTATTAGGTCAATATCATATATGTATAAATGAAGGCGATATTGATGCGATTGTTTATAAAATTAATTAAGATGCTCTACATAATAATGTGCTTATAACACACTTAGAGGAAAGTCCCCTATTATGAGATAGCGGAGTTTCCGCTAAATTAATAGGCACCATCTGTTGGTTACACCATGAATTTATTGCCCTTGGAGTGAAATCTGTTTAGTGGAGAATTGATTGTTAGACCGTGTAATCTCGTTGCGAGAACAGATTTGTGATTAAATTTGAACGTTGAAAACCTACTATCTCGTATTAGAATCCTATCTCATAATGGAGGACTTTCCTCTATTGTACATAAGGAAATTAGTTTCGCGTAATATATGCGTTAATGTATAATAATAGATATTACGGCTCTTGGAATGTGAATGCAAACCTTGGGATTCAGATCGCTGCCCTGTTGCATGAGGGTTCCGATGGTGAACCAGAAGCTGTTCGATAAGGAGAACTGGTTCTCGACGATTTCCGGCCCGGGGTGACACGGATGGGGATTATTCCATTCGTAGGGACTAAATCGCGCCACGACAAACATCGTCACAGACACCAAGACGTACGCCGCCAGAACGTACAGCCAGATCTCGATCGCTAATGGGTTCATGAAGGAGAAAAGCCGCGCCGGGTGGCTGGTTGGTACCTGCAAGAAAGAGTCTCTGACGTCTCGTCGTTTTGCCGCACGATACTCAAACTTCTATTCTTCTAAAATATTACAAAAGTTTGTCCTTTTTTGCATTCGCGCGCAGAACATTAGGTATTTCGTTTTCACATATAATAAATCTATTCAATATTTGAATTAAATTATCCATGCGTGAATTGAAAATTAAATAACCGTAATATATGATTAAATAATAAAATATGTCGCTGAAAATTTTTATGCTCAATTTGTTCATGATGTACTCAGTGATCAGATGCATTTCTCTCATCATTATACGCGTAGAGAAGAGAAAGGGTGAATATGTACGAGATATGTAGGTATTAAGCTTAATTAATTCTGTAGTATCGGAACGACATGTATAATGATGAAGGAATTTTGTACGGATAATTTAACCATTCTTAATTAGCTATCTTAATTAATATTAAACGTAATATCGCGAAATCCATTACTCTGCTTAATATAATATCCAGACTTTGCTTAATCCATATTGAGATATTATTATCCAATTAGCTTTTATAGTGTTATACTTATATAGTGTATTATATCATAGTTTTTATAGTGTTCTACATTTATTGCATTTAAGCCGTTCCGCATATTTCACGGAATACTTTTACGGATTATTAATTATTGCAACTAATGCATAGTAAGAAAAATTTTTCGATATTTACGATACACTGGATGTTGGCGTGATATTTATAAACTATCAAGTCGAATTTATATGTGGCGAATATGGAGGAAGAAAAACGCGTGAAAATGTATACGTAATATAATACATTATGGAATAAATTGAAAATAGATATCGATTATTGAACCTGCAGCGAGCTGTCAGTATGTCTGTATTAGTTGCTATCGATCCCGGCGATTTTTTATTCACGACGTATCGGTAGTTACTAAATACCTGGCGTCGAGTTCTTTGTTTTTCATCGACAGCCTTTGCGCGAATGGAATTGGCTGATGTAAAATTTAACACTCACTTTCTTGATAGCAGATGTTGATTCCGAACGAAATAACAAAATAATAAGCAAAGTACTATCATTGTTAGTGACGACGAAAAGGAATAACAAGAATTTAAGGTAGTTGTTTCGCGACAGTAATGCTCAAAAGTTTCTTCCAGACAGGAAACCAGCACTCAATTATTACTATGATATATCTTGATGCAATATTATTCTAAAGAATACTCTTACGATTAATACATAATATAAAATAGATTCGAAAGATTATAGTTCGAGGCTCTGTTGCCACATCTCTTACACTACACTAATGTCTATTACATAATTCTTCCCATTTTTCAGTTTTAACTGTTCATATTGTTGAAACGGAACGGTCAATAATTCTGATTTTTTTCCAGTTATTTGTTCTATTTTACTTTATAACATACTTGTTTCTCATACGAATCTCACTCACCGGTTAAGCTTAAAAAAATAAAATGTGCCATCATTTCCGTTTGCAAACGCAAATATTAATATTTTTAACACGTAGTAATATGTGTAAATAATATTTCACGTGAAATAATATTTTTAACGTGTTTTACACGTAATATTTCGTGTAACATAGGAAACTTTAACATTTTTCTTACAACTTTGAGACGGTCAATTTTAATATAATTAGTCTTATTTTGCACGTATTAATGTAAAGAATAAACTGTAAAAATTCGAAACAATTCTCACATGAATGATTTTACGAAATAACTACCTTAAAGACCGACGTAATATCCGCGTATGTCAAGTATTTATAGTGTTAACAATGAATCGATCTCGAATATTTCGTACTCGACAATTCGTGATAGACGGTATAGCGGGTATGTGTGGAATTTCGATGGATAGGTGGCGGAATGATTAAAGGATACAGCTTTGGGGATAGGAACAGCTACTGGCTGCAACGTTAATTGCAATTAAATGATCGCCTTACATTAATTAGAAAGCGCGCTCGCGCCGGTCAACGTCGATTGCTGCAATCAGCGAAAAGAGACCGCGCGCCTCCTCGCTCTTGCCGGGGGAAAATCCCTCTTCGAACGGAAACGAGCATTCAGCCCGCATTGAAAGGCAAGCTATCATCGTCAGCGCGGCGCGAGAGCTTTTGTTATATAATTAATTTAGAGGTCCACTTATCGGATTTTTTGCACCTCACCGTTTTGGCGAAAATGTAATTGTCCAACGACCTTGATTGAGATAAGTAATTCGTTCGATCTACTTTCAATTATTTGCGAGCAATTAATTTATCATTTCGTCGCTGTGTATCGTGATCGGTTGTACCCGATATTAGTATCGATTTCTTAACAAAGTACTTGAGTGGAAAATTTCTAAGGATTCTGTCAAGTGTAATATTATACGTAGTCTATAATTAATCCTGCAGTGAATCGCGATGAAAGATTACCACGTCATTGCTGCTTGACTGCATAACGGTGATTTGCTTAATTATCTTCATTAAGCAGTTGGCTTGTGCCATCGGGAACTAAGGCGAACAATTTCATTCCGAGTTCGAGCATTGGCATTGTGGAAGATCCTCAAGATACATAATACAATTGGCACTGTATTCACTGCTATAATTGTTGATGCGACAATGTGTAAAGCTGAAAGGGATTAATATAGGAAGAAATGCAAAATAATAATATAAATGTCTGGTCCAGATGTCTGTGTGTGTGGAAATGTGATCCAATCAATAAATAATATTACAGTCAGCAATATAAGTATCTATACGCAAAAATGTGCTATCTACGAAAGACAATTTCCAGACGTCTTTTCAAGAAGTCTTGAAAACTTTTTCAGATATCTACTGGTAATGTCTTAATGGCGTCTTAAATACGACACGTTTTTTTAAAGAATGAATGTTATCTGGAAAAGTTAATTTTTACGCGTTACTTATTATCTTAAGGAATATCTGTTGTTAAATTGGTAAAAAATAGTGCATACACCTTTAGAAGTCTCTGGCAGGGAAAAAGTCAAAGTAACATTAATTGAAGTATATTGAGTCATTAATTATTGCAAAGGAAGGATTATTAATTTTATTGGTTTTTCACGGAGAAGTTGTGTTACCTCTATTATTTAACGACTGCTTTAATGACGTTTCAAAGTGTTGATTCTTTAACTTTATTATTGATACAGCAGTCTGATTAGATATTAAGGCTATATATATATACAGGGTGATTCAGACCACCCGTACAGCCCCTTTATTTCGGAAATAGAACATTTTAGAGAAAAATGTTTCAGGCAAAAGTTATACGGTTTTAAAAGGGCTATATAATGAAAATATAAATTTTCGAAAAAATAAATCTTTTATGGCTATATGGAGGTCGCTGTCATTTTTTAAAATGGAACTCCCTATTGTTTATTATACTATCTTATTCTACTAAATAATATGAACAACTTTTGCCTGAAACATTTTTCTCTAAAATGTTCTATTTCCGAAATAAAGGGGCTGTACGGGTGGTCTGAATCACCCTGTATATAAAGGAAAATCTTCTATTATGAGATAGGCTCCTAATACAGGATACCGGAGTTTCTACTAAATTAATAGGCATCATCTGTTGGTTCCACTGTGAATTTATTGCCCTTGAAGTGGAATCTGTTCAGTGGAAAAATCGTGTAATCGTTGCAAAAAAAAGATTTGTGATTGAATTTAAACGTTGACAGCCTACTATTTCACATTAGAATCCTATCTCATAATAGAGGCCTTTCCTCTATTGCTATACGACTATACGCAAAAACATACCATGTATAAAATGTATAAGTGTATCACAGAGGAAAAGTATACTTTCATCCCGTAGTAACTCGAGAACGCGGGCGAACGGGACAAGAAAAAAAGAAGTAACAATGGGAAAGATCGGAAATGGCGGCTCTGTAAATTTCGTCGGTCCAAACGTCCGATTGGGTTTTCCGTGGGAAATCGAGAAATTAGAGATGAACGGAGGGAGCGGCCCCGGACGCGGCGATCTCGTCGACCGCGCCGTCGTCGCGAAAATTTTATTACAAAAGCTCGCGAGAAATTAACTTCTCCATCGGTATCGTTACGTCGCCCGCTCGCGCAATGCCATTATTAACTTCGGAGTAAGCGAATCCCACCGCTGCTCGTTACGGTATAAAGTGCAGCTGGCCGAGAGAGAAGTTAACTCCAGCATCTCGAATTATTTAGCGGGAGTCGAAACTTGGGGCGGGGAGGAGGATTCCGGCACTGCTGCTCGAATCGATCGAATAGAATCCGCGAGTCGGGAGAAACTCCCGACAGCGAGACATTGTGAGAATAATTAAAGCTTCCCGAGTGATAAGGTAGAATCGAGGGAAGAGACAGTAGGGGAGAGACACAGGAGACGAGAAGCGGTAAGAGAAAAGGGAGAGGAGATGTCGGCGGAAGAGGAGAGACAAAAAACGGCTGATGAAGAAACGACTCCTCGAATAAATATCGAATTAATCGGCTCGCTAATTCACATCGCGTCAGCCGATCGATGATACATTCCGATTATTAAACCATTTACGTGCCATCACTTGCGAGAGCGGCTGCACTAATTAAGTCTGCTTCCCCCTTCCGCGATCTCGCGACACGTGCTGCACCGTGTTATAAGCGGGTACATACATGTGCATGTTGGTACACGCGAGTGCATCGTCAAGCGCCACGATATTACTATCATAGCACGATCTTGTAACCGAGACGAATTAATAAGGGTCTGAAGATTCGAAATAATCGGTCCCGGCATTGTACGTATCACCGATCGCCTTTTTAAAGCGAGTTGCAATTAGTATAGATGCAGTTTTTCCATCAGTGTGTACTTTACATTATTTCGCACAACGATTTCATTTTCAGTGATGCAAGTCTTATGGTAATTAATATCTTTACGTTACTGCGCGCAGGAGGGAATTACTCTAAGAGTTATTTGCACGTGTTGCGCAATTGTGCAAACAAATGTAAGCGATACGCGTCTGGTTTCCACGTAGAACGCGATATTCGATAAGACTGAGCCTGACCATTGCAGTCAGTTACCACTGCGATGCACGGTAATAATCTCTTATGTGCAGGTGGTATTTACATCCAACTATTAATTGGCTGTTTTAGTTAAAATGCAACGGCATTATACAAACGTGACCATTACCAATGGTCGGTTCACGGGCAAGTAGATAAGAACTAGTATATGGCCGGCCGGCGCCAAAATCGGACCGAATTACAGCCGTATGGATAGCGCGGCTCCTGCCCCGTTACCGATGGCATTAACTTGGACGAAATTATCTCGCGCTGCTAAAACTACCGCCTCGCGTTTTTACTAGCTTCCCGCCGTCGCGCTGCAGTTAGAGAAAAAGGTAAACAGGATAAACAAGGAATGTAAAAACATCGACGGAGATATTATTCAACGATGCGAAGCTTTCAACGACATTGCGTTGATTCTTGGGTATTGGGCGCGTTCGCTGGCTGCCAAATAAAAATGGTCTAACAACAACAGATGGAGTATACGACGGCAAAAAAAAAAGGCAAATAAGAATAACAGATGCGCGGCGCGGAAAAATACGCGGTACGAGGGGAGGGAAAGACCAACAAAGCTGGATCCGCCTCTGCAACAATGCGCGCTGGACGTGTACGAAATAAAAATATGAGCTATCAGGCTAACGCCATTTCGCGCGCGAACGGGGAGATTAAGGGGGAGGCTTATACAGGGTAGCTTTAAATGCCCCCCCCGGGTCCGTGCTGGACGCGGATGCAATTGCTACCCTTGTAACGTAATAAATTCCCTCGTTTAATTCGCCGGTTTCGCCGGCGCGAGTTGGCCGAGAAACCGCCGGGCTGTTGCTTACCTTGAAGAGGATCGAGATGCCCAAATTCATGAACGGCTTCGTGAAGTCGATGACGCTCTCGCGCGCGTAGTTGATTGTCATCGAGCCGACAGCGAGATCAGCTTTCTGCGAAATAAGAGAAGGCAATAATGCGTCCGACGGGAGTCGTTGATTCTAATTTATTTCTATTCCCGCCGAGCGCGCGCGGAGCGGGCGGCGGATTCCGCAGCGCTTCGCGAAGCGAAGCTACTTCCGATCCGTCCACTTGGTCGCGTTCGGCAGGTGCTCGAGATTATTTAGGCACGCGCGGCATTGGAATAGCTGACTTGGCAATAGCCGACGAGCGAAACGCTGTGTCCCCGATTCAATGAAGCCGCCCCGAAGGAAAGAGCTCGGCGTGCGTACTCCCTCGCCGCGATATCTAACTGCTTCTTCAGCGTCTGCGAGAGCACTCGCTGGCGCACACGGTGAAGCGCGGCAGTCCGTCGAGATTTATTTCCGGCTTGCGCTGCACACGGGAAACGCGGATATCTGGCTGGAAATGCGCCCCCGATAGGGAAATCCCCTGTCTTTTCTCCACGTGCAGCCCGCCTCTGTCTCCGCGTACAAATTTCCCCGTTAGTCGTGCTCTTGTATGCGCAAACGCGCACATTACGGAGAATTCTATCGCGCGATGTGCACGAAATACAACTCACCGCTTCTCGCCAATTTTTCATATATCGCGAACACCGCTTTGCATCGCGGGACGACACGTAATATCTGTTTCAACGTTTCAACCGGTAACGTCAATTTGCGACGGATTTCAATCGTGCGCGCTAATCGAAGGGATTTCGCGTCTCCCCCTCTAGCTTTTCAGATATTCTAATTAAAAATACACACTAATAGCACGTTCCTTTATGACGCCGCGTGCAACGTTACCCGATCACTCGTCTCGCACTTAAATAATTTTCATAATTTTATTTCACATCCTTTGCAAATTCGATGGGACAATGCAACTTCGCATCTCATTACGAGTGGAACGTCGGGTTGTCGGTCCCAATAACGCGACGCGACAATTTAACGACACGTAATTTGTAATTTCACTTTTATCCTTTCATGTGCAAAAATTCGATATTGCACTCGATACGTGTGTTACTGTGCATTACGGTTGTCGATAGTTAAACCGTGAATGGGGTCGCTCGGCGATACATCTCGCGTACAACGGACGGCCGAAATGGCCGACATCGACGTCGCGTAAAACGATACCGGTTCATCCCCGCGAAAGATATTTCGGACTGGCGGCGTCACTAATTCGCGCGTGATTTACGCCGCGCCCCGCGCGACCCATGGATGACGGTCGCAATAATTTGTTGTTGCGTGTTCTCGCGCGTTGACAGCACGGCGCCATTGCGGGCCCGCGATGCATCGCGCCGTCAATCGTTTATGAATGTACGAGCGACGGCAATGGTACACGCATCGAACGCGCCGGGGGGAAACGTGAATGCGAGAAGCCGGTTAAAGCTGCAGGCAGAGAGATAATGTACCGGAAAAGGGGCGATATCAATTTTACATGGGATTATGGAGTGTCCGGTATACGTGCCCGCGATATGGCGTGCGTGCGCGTGTATATATAATAAACTATATAATATGTATAGTTTATTTAATATTTTTATTGAAGATCGCTTTTGTCGATTAATAATTTCCATGACGGCAGTGATACATTGTGAACGAGCTTCGTTTTTCATTTCATTCATTCATTTTTGAGCTGCGTTACCTTTTCCCGTGCAGCCGACAAACGATATCCCATTTATCAACTGCGTTCAGATAAAAACGAAATATCGATATATCATTCTTTTCAAGAAAATCCACGCGAGGGAAATTAATATCTCGTGTAACATTTTGCATATTTCGCGTATCAACGGCCACTCCAAAACTTGTTGCGCTAAATTGCAAATTACCGCGATTCGCGAAAAATCCATCGTAAAACAATATTTCTACCTGAAAAAAGGCGATGTTTCCAAAGCGAGGTCGCTCGCTAGACCGCGAGTGTCTAGAGGAGAGACGACGTTTCTTCGCATTATATCGCACGCCAATTAAAACATGGCTAATTAAACGTGATTCCGATTAATCGTCACTTTGACATTCGCGGCTGCCTCGGATGGAGGTGGATGATCCGCCTGGCTGTGCGTAAGTCGCTAAAATACGACGCCACGCTCCTAGGCATATTACGTGCGCTTTTTTATCATCATTTTTCCATCCTCGGTTTCGCCATTGCGCTCTCCGGGAGCGCGCGACGACTGCGGCGAGGCGAGTATTATTAATGATCATCTGACAAAATTAATACTGCCGTCCGGATAACATAGTGCCGGTCGCTTTGTAACGCCCGCCGGTCTGCGGGCCCCGACGAAAATGAGAAATTTCGCGGGACTCTCATATCGCGATTCCTCGTCATTCCAAGAATTCCAGCCCGTACGCGCGCGCTTACACCACCGTCGTCGTATCGCTGATCGCTGTGTTTAACGCATTCAGGAACTCGAAATATAAGGCCATTCATAGCCGTAATTTTCCGGAAATTAAAACGCGATTGTTCCATCTGCGTTATCGACGCCTCGGGTCCTTCCCACCACAGCGTCTCCTCCAATTCAGCTCATTGTTTCGCATCTGGGATATTTCGTTAAATTAATATTCGCGCGTGGGTGATTTTCAACGTTTCGGCTCGAGCCCCCGCGTATCTTGTTACACGTTCGGTAGGAGCCGCGAACTTTCCTCGTCGCATTACATTAAAAGAGTGGAATTAATTATTTCTATACAGGCGCGTAGTTTCAGTTATACGCGCCACACGCAGGGTTTATACATTATTCATTGCGATAAAAAGTGCGCCCTTGTGTTCCGCAGCAACCGGACACCGAATCCAATCCCGAACTTCGGGATTTATGGCGAAAGTAGTTCCCTGGAATGTAGATATCGCTGCTAGAATACTCGCCTCATTACATCCTACTTAGAATTCTCCCAAAAACGAGCGCGCCTTTAAGAAAGGTACCGCGGAAGAGATGCGCGTTCCACGAAAAAGGAGCAGCGCTTTCCTCAGAAAAAATTCGGAAATTCGTAAAATACAAAGGCCGACTTGCCTATTTCGCAACTTGCAGATTGCGTCACAAGCTTCCACGGAGAGAACTTTCTCTTAAAATTTATCCTGAATATCATGTAATCGTGGGACAACACGGCCATATATTTTACTTATTGTTAGTAAAATTTCACTTGGTAAAATATAAATTAAACTAGTAAATTGTTTACTTAGTAAAATATATGGTAAAATTTCACAAACTCTCATAGAAATGCCCTGAAAATAATGTTGCTGCCGTAGCTAAAACCTGGCAACTAAATTTTCAATCGTACAGTATGGACAGCTGATATTCAGCTGTGATAGCCAATACTCTGCTACTGTGCCTATTCTATTAGATGCGACGGCAAACCATTTGTTCAGAAATTAATGCAGCAAGATATTTTTAGCAAATCATGATTAGCTACGGTAGCGAACATTTTCTTCAGCGTGTTGTCCAGCGATTACACGGTTTTCAGGATACATTTTACGAGAAAATTCTCTCCGTGCCGTGAGAGACGGTCAGTTGTCGCTGTCTCATGTTGAGGGATGGTTCTAGTATTAACGAAAATACAATCGCACATATATACATAAGCAACATCTAAATTCTACGTTCCTTTACTGGTGCAAGTAATACAGTGGGCTATTGTGATCACTTCAATGCGGGTGTCACGCGTGTACGTACACAATGATATGCTACACGTGCGTTGAACTCTGTGGCCTCGACAGAAAGATTACCTGCAGCCTCGAGCTCTCTTTTACGCGGCCGCTATCTTTGCATCCTGGTGCCCGCCGGCACGAAGCCGCGTGCGATTGACATTGTTATCACGGCGCGGCGTCGCGCACAGTTGCCGTTGCATCTGCTACAAACGTCAGCGGAATATTGAAATTCGGTGGAACAGAACTCGTACGTGGGCACTTAATCAATCGTTGCCGATGTACCTGCTCCGAAATGTGGACTCAGCCGCGGGCGACGACGCGGCAATACGCGGGCTAGTTTCAGGCTTTCCTGGTAGAAACGTGGTGTCGCGCATACACGCATATACATACGAGCCCTCGTCTCGCGTCTGTTGGTGATTTGAATTGCAAAAGCTCGCGGCGTCCTGCGCAGCTAAGCCTACGCGTTTAAGCGCAAAGTGCACGCTGGCGATTTAAGCCTAGTGCAGACTGCACGCAGCAAGCAGCAAGCGTCGAGCAGCAGCCAATCAACGAAGAGATATTTTCTACGCCACTGCTGACGCTTCCGCAAAATTCAGCAGTGTTGGATCCTCGCTGCTTGACGCTTGCTGCTTGCTGCGTGCAGTCTGCACCAGGCTTTACTCGCGGCTATCGCGCCAGCAAAATGGCGCATCCCGCCGTGCCGCTCGTAAGTAATCCCGCATGGGCGGCCATCAATTTGCATGATTAACGCGTGCGGACTGTTATCGGCTGCGATAGATTCTTCGGCTCGATTCGACAATTCGTACGATGGGGGGGGGGAAGCTGTAAATTTTGAGCTCCTATACATTTCTTGGGGATTGACAGGATAATGCCGAGGACAACGTTACCCGTATCTCCCGAGGATCGCATTTCCTCGCAAACGCCGATACTTGCTCCCTATCTCTGTGGAAATTCACTTAACTACCCTTTGTTGCGTCTATCACCGGCTATCAAACTGTCTCACCGCGCCGAGAGTCAACAGTCTCCAGCGTAGGAGATCGCGGATACGCCGCTTCGGCGCATGTAAATTATACGCCGCGTATGTACGCGCGTATGTAGCCGACGGTGTCCCATCGCTACCGAAAGTTCCCTGGTTCGCGAGTACCTTTCGTGCACCCTTGTTAACGAGAAGTTGCACGACACGTCCAGAGGAGACGTGCGGGTACAAAGTGGCACGCTTAACAGTCGGTTGTCAATGTCGAAAACAATTGAATATCATCTCTGACAGGTGAATTTCTCTTCGATTCCAACGTACGTCCTCGCGTTAATTCGAGTCCGCTGCACCGACGCGCACGGACGCGTACCGCACACACTCACCTTGTCCATCAGCTGGCGAACTATCCCGTTCCACTCGCCGGTCTCGTAATCGTAAACGCCATACTTGCCATCCGGCACGAGCTCGATCCTGTAGGTGAAGCCCACCATGCGCGCTATCTCCTTCAGCAGGTCGATGCAGAAGCCCTCGTAGCGCGTGTTGCCGCTGAAATTCCCCCCGCTCTTCAGCATTACATACGGCTGCTCCTATGGGGATCATAAAAAGGAGCTACCGTCTTTTGCTTCGCCTCCCTTCGCAGGATTTCGCCCCCGCGATTCCTCTCTCTTTCTCTTTCTTCCCCTCTCACTCTCTCTCTCTTTCTCTCTCCCTCACTCGCTCGCTCACTCACTTTCTCTCTTTCTTATCTTTCGTCCATCTCCGGTCGCCAGTTCTCCCGCCCATTTTGTTATCCCGCATCCTTTTCGCAGGATACCACTACTGCACCGGGATCTATCGATATGGTCGACAACAAGGTTCCGCGAAACGATAAGACGTTCGCATGTTCGTCATGGGAATTTTATACGAGCGGAATATAAATCTTTTTTTTTCTCGGGTCGCGCGTGGAGATCAAGTTTTACAGTTTCAATTCGGGTTCTCTCTCAAGAAGCTTAGGGAAATTTTAGGACGTCGCCTCGCCCTTCCGTCGACGGGTACGCGCTGCAGATTTTAATTAAAAAATAATAGGTGGATACATTTTTTTGTTAAAATCGAATTATAATATTAGGTATTGATAATTGCGTCGACCTACCCCGTTTATTTCAGTGACACGATTGGCGAGCTCGACAATGAGAGATATTTTTATTTTTACGTTCGCAAGGAGCATTAACATGCTTTACATTGTTCTACGTTCTATAAAGATGTGCATAAAGATCTGCAAATTGCATTGCAAACGACGCGATGCAGCGAGACGTCGACTGAAAATTACTCAACTCTGTTTTCCGCCAGCTCCGAAACGCCGTCTATGAATTTCAGATAAGAGCGACATAGCCGTGTTTGTCGAAGATTTCCCGGACACGGTGTGCACCGTATGCGACAGCGAGTCGTGCATCTATCCGTGACGGCGTGGACAGCTTTAATTGGTATTTACGACGACACGCCGGGCATGGCGAATGCACTTGCCCTCGCGCGCACGTTCGATGGCTCTCTCGATGCTGATTACCAGCTAAATGGATTACTCTTCGATAGACTATTACGCCGAACACTCCCGCGAGACGCGCCCCGAAAGCGTAACTGCGTGTCGTAGGCCTCGGAGACTCAGGTGCGAGAGGGCCGATTAACGTGCGTGATGTTGCGTCAGCTAGACGATACTCTCTAAAAGTCAATCAGCGAATTACCGCCGAAAACAATGGATAGTTACTGATTTACAACTACAAATATACGTACTTATGAAAATTGCAGTGGTTTACATGAAAAAAAGAAATGATATTGTATCAACAAGATCAGTGAAATTGAAGTAAAATCGTTGAAACGACATCAATTTATGAATGAAAAAACATCAGATAGTTGTCTTAATAATCTGGATATTTAATTGAATGCTTAAAATTAAAGTCCATAGCAAATATAATTGCACGGAAAGCAAAATGTAGCTGCCGTAGCTAACACTGCATGTGTCAACTAAATTTCAATTGTAAAATATGGACAGATAATATTTAGTTGTGACAGCTAAATATTTTGCTATTGTGCCTATTGTATTAGGTGCGACAGCAAATCGTTTGCGGTGATTTAGAAATTTATAGTTATGACTGCAAAATATTTTTAGCAAACCATGATTAACTGCGGCAGCAGTTCTCCATTTTTTAAATTCAACAGCATTTTTTTCCGTGTATTTACAACTGTGAATCCGTGACTGTTCGCTGTTTTCAGTGATAATCCACTGATTGACTTTTAGAGAGAATTTTGCCAAATAAATGGCACGAGTAATGTTGTCCCCAGTAAAAACAATGATATTGCAACAATTGTCTAGGTCCGAAAAAATAACTGAGATTTCTAAATAAATAGTCAATACTGCGAAGTCGCATATGTTTTGTATTCAATCGATTTAAATAACAGAAACAGAATTTCTATCCACCGATTGACTTTTAGAGAGTATTTTGCCAAATAAATTGCACGAGTAATGTTGTGTCCATTAAAAAAACATGATGTTGCAAATGCTGCAACAATTTTCTAGGTACGACAAAATAACTGAGATATATACAATAAATAAATAGCCAATACTGCGAAATCGCATATGTTTTGTATTCAATCGATTTAAATAACCGAAATTCTATCTCAACTGTTAGCGAACGTTAGGAAGAAAGTCTTGCTGTGACGCCCATTCATTATAACGTTTGATTGTGGTACATAAACAGCTACATTCCTTACAAAGATTGTTCTAATTGTGATACCGAAATTCATTTTTATCTAAGGTGAATGATTAATACTTAATCATAAAACTTAAACTTTCCAGAAGGTTTTACTAGAACGTTGCTGCTCAAAACTTTCTAACAGATAGCCACAGATTCTTGTTGCGACACCTAAAACTCTACCTGAGTTAGTGAGATATTTTTTAGTGTCACATCGCGTTATTTTTACGAATAAAAAGTTGGAAATAATTAGAAATAAAAATGCCACAATTTTCTGACTCACGTTGAACGATCGTTGACACAATCGACAATCAAAACGACAAAATTTAGAATAAGCTGGTATTTTTTTTCAATCTGTGCGCGACAACAGCGTAACTTTTGACGAATGGGTTTTTGGCTGCGCTTCACGGTTAATTTTTCACAATAATTCAACGGTAAATAATTGTCCCGTTCCCCGCACGCGATAACAAATCTGCCTCAACCTGCATCGTCACTCAACAAATGAGAAACGGAGGGACTTTTGTTCGAATTCAGGGTGTGTATCTCGCGCGCGAGAAACGGCGGATTAAACAGTTGATAAAACGTTGATACGAATAATCGATCGTGTTGGAGTAACGCCGGCGAATACGGGACAGCGAGAACGAGAAAAATTATCCGAGGAATTCCGATAATTGCGGGCGTGTGGGAGGAGGCGAACGTACGACGGGCGAGGGCTTTCGTTCTACCGGGCAAATATTATCCCCGCGATGAATAAGTGAAAATATAGACAAAAAGATGCTCCCACCCCCTCGCAGGTGCGAGCGTTATCGCACCGTCGCCGTATATTCAGACGTGGAGAGCTGCAGGTCTAGCGCGCGCGGAAGGGAGGGGGGGGGGAAGAGGGGGAGGGGGAGGGAGGTCTAGATTTAAATTTAAATTCAAATCGGCTTCTTGAAATGCAATAAAGTAGCTTCACTTCATGAAGCTTTCCGCCATTTTAGATGAAAATGGGGCCGGTGACTGCGCCACGGCGGAAACGCGAGAGATTTAATTAGAGGGTACGTCGAGCGGATTTGGTATTTACGAGCTGCATATGAGAATTTCGACCGGATTAACTGCATGCTGCCTATACAGGGAATTTGGAACGCATTAATTAAGCCGCGTTGAAAAGCGGCGTGTTAGAAAAAAAGAAAGAGGACGGGTGATGAAAAGGAGAGCGCGTTAATCCGTCGGGACTCGGCGCATTTTGTAACATTTTTAATTGTTAATGTTTTTATCCTCGTTATTTAATATTATTATCCTTGTGACACGGGATTCAAACGAGAGGAGGCGACAACGCACAGATTTCATTCGTATGCCGTTTGAGGTTTTACATCCGTTTGTAAAAAAATTGTTACGCACACGTATACATATGCATGGGAAGAGCCGGAAAATTAAAACGTAAGGTTCGGTCCAAATAAGTCGCGCGAACGCGGGTGCAAGAAAGCGAAACACGAGAAATTAGCGGTTAGGAGTAAATTACGTGGTTAGGTGTGAAAGCCTCGGCGAGGGAAATTATTTCGCGCGGCGAGTATTTACCGTAGATTTCGTCAAGGACACGAACACGTCGCGTAAAACGGAGAAATGACTCGACTTATCGCAACGCGTAGATTAAGAAAAGACGGATTAAATAGTCGAGCGCATTCATGAATAATTACTTAATATGGCGCACCCTTGCGAGAGTAGACGAGCTAAAGTCCGTACGTGCAATCTAGACGACAGAAAATGAGATATAAAATTAATTTAAGCCAACTTAATGGCGGCTGTAAGGCCACTTTTAACTCTCTTCTGAATAATGCATGAATCTCTTGAATAAAGCGAAAAAGTACGTGAAGCGTGAAGCCGCGTGAAAGATTTAAGAAGAAGAGAGGCCCGGCGAATTTCAACGCGCCCGCGGATATAAAGCGACACGCGTACACGCAAACATCGGCCAGGCGCGTAATTATTTAAGCGGCCGACGAGGTAAGTTTTCGTATTTATAAATAACCGAAGTAAATAAAGAATTTATAGATCACTTTCAAGACGTTGCTTTAGGAAGTACACGGAAGGAGCTTGCGAGTCCACGTGATGCGTAAATATTCAATTAAATACTGTGTTTTAATAAATGCATGATTTCATTGTGATTACGGAATTTATAAAATGCTGTTATTTCGCACGAGAAATACATATTATTTACGTTTATTATCGTGCACCTATAATTAATATTTATTATTAATAAAGTTGTTATTAATAAAAACATTTTATTTCGTCAGACGTTATATCTACTGCTATTTTTAATTAAGCAAAAATTTCGCTGAAACATTGGCCGTATGTTAATTTTTGTGCTTGTATTGAAAAATTCCGTGTTTTAATATTAAATAATTATAAGTTACATATGGATATCATATTTGACTCTCTCGCGTCCGGCATTTTCCATCAATACGGCGTTCTCCTCGTTTAAATAAACTGATTCGCTTTATAAGGCGAATTTTCTATTCACATTCAAATTATTTGTACGCGTCAAATACAAGTTATCGCAAACAAGGAATGCTATCCCATTGTTCGAAACGATGCATCGCATTCGTTTCACCTAATTCATTAGTTTTGTTTTTACATTATCGAACATCTTATTGAAAATAAATAATGCAACGTATTGAAAAATAATGAGTAATATTGGAGGGTATAATTATTATCTTCTATTTTCCACGAGAGATGAGGATTCCGGGCAAAATTATACGTCGATAATTATATGCAGAATCGTATAAAAATCGGTGTAATATCACGCTAACCGAAGCCTGTTGTAAATTGTAGTATTACGGGATATTAAAACTCGCGGATCGATTGTTTCTTGTTCAACGAACCGAGTTGGCGCGCAGCTTTAAGATTCGAAGAACAGTCGCGAAAGCTCGACTTTCGGAAATATCATTTGAGACAGTTTATTGCGATAAATATTACCGCATGCCTCGAATTGGTGAGACGCCCAGGTAATATTTTTCGTAATAAAATTTCCGCCAGATATGGTCGAATAATATTACTCGTTCGGTTATTAGCGCTTGCAAAGAAGATATCACTCGTCTATGTAAATTGACGAGGTGACGCTGATGAATCCTGCGCTGTTCACGATAAGCAGCGCAATCAATAGACAAGCTGCTGCGATCACTGATTGATTTACGATCTTATTTCATATCGAGCGGCATTCGCGAGTTTCCAACGCCGCGCGCATTACGATATGCACGTCGCATTGCGATTTACAAGAGCAGCTTCTTATTCTACAATACGGCAGATACGAGGGTAGTCGATCGTAATGGGTTACTAGAAGAACAGATTCAACTGGTCAAACGTAATAGAATTATTGCGGCTAGATAGACAAATCGAATCGTAATTGAATCCGAAATGCTGGAACGTAATTGAAACAAAATACGAGGCTAGAGAAGGATGGGATAATTGTGTTACTTACGTTCATATTTTTACAAGCTGAAGAATTGTATAAACAACCAACTCTAATACTGTTTGCAGTCTTCTAGCGATATAAGTGCCATTACTACGATTGTATACTGAGCCTTTGTGATTAACGGAGCATTAATTTAGCGAGGGAACATTTGCAGTAGTGCAATGACATATTGATCAGCCAGGACGTATTATCGAACTACACGATTGATTTTAATCGCTAACACAATGGTATAACATCTAGTAAAATCTGATATGTAATTTCAGGTGCAACAAAGTAAAATATCCTTTGGTTGCTTAAACAAGTTAAACAGCCCCAACGCGAAATTCATTCAGATTCTCTAGCGATACGTGGGCGAGTGTCTGAGACGGGATCGTGTATCGGACAGAGAGATGTGAGAAATGAAACAAACAAACCAAATCATACATGTCGCATGAGCTCTCGGACGATGCCGTTCCACTCGCCGGTCTCCGGGTCCGGCGCGCCGTATTTTCTGTCCGGAACCAGCTCCAACCGGTACGAGAAGCCCACCTCCCTCGCCACCGCCGCCAGAAGGTCCACGCAAAAACCATAAAATCGCGAGTTCCCGGTGTAGTTCTTTTCGTGGTGCATCATCACGTACGGCGTCTCCTGCATCCGACGCCGACACGGACCGGGATTCATGCAAGAATAACGGAAAGCGCTTTGAGACCGCCGCGGTGTAACGCAGATTTATGACGAGACACGTTGGCGCCGACCATATCGAGGAACTTTCAACGGCAATCGCGCGCCTCTCGCTCGATTCGCTCTTCCAAAATGGGTGGTACGGCGATGCCGGAGTTGAAACAGTAAAACAGACGGGCATTATGCGACAATCTACCACGCCTTGCGTGTATATCTTCTTTCTTTTTTTAGATAGCACAAGTTATTGCGAATATATTCCTTGTGTAACCGCGCGCGTCCAAATGTCGCATAATCTTGCAATGAAATGCGAGCAGATTGACAAAGGCATAAAAATCTCCCTCTTAAAATATTAATTTCCTTGCCGTGCCATTGGAAGAAAAAACAAACAAAAAACTGAAAAGCAAATAAAAAAAGTTGTTGCGCGACACAGTGCAGACTTGACGTTGACGACAAACTCACCAGTATGGTGATCACAATCAGAGTTACGTTCCCAATGCTAGGCTCGAAAAAGGCCGCGGTGTCAGTGACGTTGACGCCGGCGTCGGGACGCCACTCGCCGACCTAGTTTCGCATATAATTTTATATATCCATTTGCTATTCGCGCCGCTCTCCTGTTTTGCTTACGGCGAGATCACGACGTACCTTGACGAGCGAGTGCTGTTTCAGTTTCAGCAGATCCAATTTAAACTGGATCCTGCGGCCTTCTTTAAATTCAATAGGTCCGGAGATTCCTTTCATCTCGACCTGCAACAAAAACCGCCGCGGATTCGCGTTCATGAGAGTGTTCTCCATGTTACATGCATGAGTTCGTCAACCTTATTCCGCGCTCGGCGCGCCGGGATATACAGGAAATTGAACTTGAAATAACAAGCAGTTTGTGTTGAGCAATGTATACACAATGCTCGAATAAAAATGTTCCGTTTATCCTCGTCTAATTCCGCAGCTCCATTGTCCTGGCAAACGAAACTCAGGCATCATAATTTAAGCTTTCAATGCACCAACACGAGGAGATAATTTTGTTAAAAAAACAAGGTATAATAGAAAGAAGAACTATAAATTTATTCCTAACATTGCGATTTGTAAAGGCCTGTGTCCACGGCGTTAGAGCTTGGTCCAAGTTCTGGTTCCGTCAAATGTGTGGCCAATCAACTTGCAGCTCTTACGGAATAGCCGCAAGTTGATTGGCTATACATTTCTCAGAGCTAGAACTTGGACGCAGTTCTTGGATCGCAAGGCTTAAGGTGTCTGCGATAAAGTCGCGCTATTGTAATGGCTGCTGTAACGACAGGTCAACTTGAGACGGGAAGATTTTCTTACGTGCTCCATATAAACTGCGAACTACATTAAAATGCGATGCAAGACGGATGCGCATCGTCGGCGTAAATCTCTCAATCTCGGCGGCGCGACGACAACTCGTGGTGTAGCAGTTTGGCTAACGGCTAGCGGGGTCGTATTACCGGCTTAGAAATTTTCCCGGTTGCCTTAAAAATTTTTGCACTTAAAAAGTCGTTACCGTTTACGTGAGCGTGAATCTCGTAAAGTCGTTAAAGCTCCTTCACAAAGATCTTACGCCACTCGTGTGCTGTTCGGGCAAGCCATATTCGCCGGCTTCCGGTAAAATGCCACGGGAATCTGCGGGACCATCGACGATCGAGCGATGTTAAGAGAGTGACGGGACATTAGTGAGGAAAAGGCAGGTGGATACGTACAGTTCTGGCGGGGATCATGGAATATATCAACTGTGAACGAGGAGAATCGTCAAAGTCGAGCGTCTTTCACACAATCGACGACATCATTTGAAAGAATTTTTAACAGTTCTCGTCTGTCGCGAAGCAAAGCTTGAAGTGGATGCAAGTACATAAGTAACTGTTGTTAAAGAAAAAACCCACCTCATCCTCGCGAAATAGGAAAGATTATTGTTTGCCGGTAAACTATTTAAGAAAATGGAGAATTTTTTATGATATTTTATAGATATTAAGCGTCGATTTACGTTATAGTTTATCTAAAAGCTTTCTAACGTTTAATTCATAAAAATACAGTTTAGTGTTTACCATATTGTATCTCAACAACTTTTATACCTTTCTGTGAAATAGTTTTTTGTTATGACACTGAGAAACTCGCAATTTTTTTTTATAGCGATACTCTCAACTGATAGCTTTTATATTTTTATTTTTCCTATACGTGCAATATAACCGTTGCGCTTGCTAAACCGCAAAGAATTAAAATGTAAGAGCTCTGATTGTAAAAAAAAGAAAGTGGAAAACGGTTCTGTACAAAAACGTACGCCCTCAGCTTAATATAGGTTTTTTTTCGCAGAACTTACAGTACAATTTTTATCATTGACCCTTTTATGACCACCGGGACATGTAAATCCCGGTTACATTTTTTGCCTCTCTGATTCCCTGCTAGTGTTCTATTTAAACAAAAAAACACATGACAAATAACTCGGTCATGAAAGAGTTAATACTGTTTACGTTCGACTGTTAAATATTAAAAAGTCAACTGCAGATTTTCTTGATGTTCCTGGAATTACACTCTATATACATATAGGAGGATACACTTTTCGATAGAACTCGGGAAGCAAACAATGCCGGATATAAGAAATTTATTTCAGCTTATTCTTGCGGTCGTAAAAATCGTCCTTTTCTAATCGTCGATTCGCTTTTTCGTGATCTCCGATTCGAGAGTAAAATCGCAACAAGACGAAGCAAAAATGTATACAATCTCTTATAACGCTGAATCGAAGTATAATAAAAACATGGGGTACTCGAATAAGTACGCTTTGCAAAACTGAAAATACGAGAAGATCCCCTCCTCAGCGTTTCGTTTTTGCGGGGTGATGCAAGAATAGAATGCGCGGAAACGGAAAATGAGGAACAAAGTAAACGCGAACCTAAAGTTTGATTACCTCATTAAGCAGCAACTTTCGCCAAAGAGAATTCATGATTTCTCATTTCGATCGCCACACAATGTTCCCGCGGATTTTCTCGAACAGGAAGGCAAGAAATATTGTAGCGCAACAGATGTCTTTGGTTCTCTCTTAAAGCAAAACCATTAATGCGGTCCTTATAAACTGTGCGCCTCTTGACTGATTTAAAAGTCGCGCGACGCACAATACTCTCCAACACTAAAGCGACGTACACACAGTCGCACCACATTTATCTCTTGGCCACATTCTTTTACATTAGTTTTATATTTTTCGCGAATGCACCCGAGTTGACTGTCCACCAGATTTTTCGTCAGCGCGTAACCATAAAGTGTGAAATTAACGTATGAAAAGCGACATTGTACTAAATTAGCAACATCGCATGTTTTAAATATATTACACCGGTGCCCTCATAAAATATTCATAACATGTAAATTATGCTATTGCATAAATGAATGTAAATGGAAAATGTTATGACAGTTCGCAAACCGCGACTACTAAATACCGCTTCACGCGCATTTGAACGTGCTTTGTAATAAATTAATAAAATAATATCATCGTGTCTATTCGCGTATACGACAAGTTTTATTATCTAGAGTTGTACATGCGGTATCGAGTAAATTACTTTGACGCAGCTCTTGAACCGTCCAATTGTTTATTTGCACGCGTATTTTCAGCACCGCAATATTTTTTCTACGTTCGATTGATTTAAGACTTTGACTCCTCAAGAAAATATTGCAACACACTGGCAGGAAATTCGGAGAAAAGAAAACCGCGATCTCAATCATTTGAGTAGTTGCAAGCGATATTTTTCTCATTTTTTCGCGAAGAAATTTTGTTCTAAAGCAGCCAACTTTTCTAACTTTGCCGAACCGACATTCACATTACGATATCGACCAGATTCATCGTTAAAACGGACAGTTGGACAGCAAAGGAACTTGCGGATTTAAAAACAGGAAGAAACGTTATAAAGTCCACGCGATGAAACATGTGAAGTTTAAAAATGTCTCGTCTGTTGCCTATGGACCGATATCTGTCAAATGTTAACTTTTTCGAAGATGTCTCGGCTTTCGTCCGCTCACATAAGTTTTTGCCATTGTCCGAAACCCGCACCATAAAATTCCCGTAGCCCGGTAGCTCCGATTCTTTTTATTACGCCAATCAAAATTCCGGTGCGAAGGCGGCCGGAATAAACGATCGGTAAATTCAGCGCGATATCTCCAGCCGCGGTCCAGGCAGTTTCGTTCTCGCGGCGGGTCTAATTAAAGCCAAAGCGGAAGTTACCACGGATTGTCGGGCGTGACTCAAATCCGAGAGTGCCTGCCTTTCGCGGCGAGAGAACGCGGAGCAACGGCGGCGACGGTTGCTCGCCGTGGCATCGGGATAATTGTAAATTGTTATTACGGGGGACACTCCTTTTGTCCGCGAGAAAATCCCTTTTCATGGACGGACGTGGCGCGACGACGATGACGACGACAACGACGACGACGACGACGACGACGACTTTTATCATTGTGTCCTCTTTGCGAGTCGTGCATCGTGTCGCGTATATCCTGACCACGCGAGCGGAATATGAGAAGCCGTCTTAAAAGCGAAACGCGTCGCACCGGCACGAATCTCGTGGCACATTTTGGCCTCATATATAGAGCACGTGATGGCGGCAAACAGATCTTATATCATGCGGCAAAAGCGGAAACGCTATTCAGTAAAATCAGGACGCCGCGAAGGAATTGGTCTATTTTACACCTTAGAAATCCCATTCGGCTGGTAATAAATTATACCAAGACACGTGGGTTTCCTCTTGAGATTCACTGACATTTAATTAACGAACGAGCTAGTGAGCGTAATTAATTGTTGTGCACCTTATGTACCCTTATGTACCGATTCTTTTATAACAATGCGATTCATTGCGCGATAGTTGTAGATTCGCACGAATGGACGGAACGATCCCATTAGTAAATTATTCGCGGGTGAACTTTGTTCCTCTACAAGGAAGTTATTGTCGAACGAGCGAAAATGTGGCGCGGTACGTTTTCGAAGCAATCAGTAACCGCGATCACTTCGTGTGTACGCGCATATGTGTGACTGTAATTGTCGATACTATACTTGGCTTGATTTATGCATTTACTTCTGTAATGAAAATGAATTAACTTCTCGCGTTCCAAAAAAAAAAAAAAATAAAGTTTGGCAAGAAAACTCACTCTCGTAAATCGCGAAGAGAATAAGACGCAAGAGAAGGAGAAGCTAGAAAAGAACAGCGAACTTCGTTGGATCGGCAGTTAGTAAACACCCTATATATATGATTTAACACTTTTCCTCGTCGATGTCACGCCGACAGGTTGAGCTCTCGCCGGTGCCGTAAAAAAGTCACGACCCTACAGAAAGTCGTTTATTTCTCTTTCGCGCAAAGGGATTCTTTTTTCCTCCTGTCCAAAGGTCGAAGAACGGAATATCACGTACGCGATTTTACAAGGCGTGTGCATTTTGGTAGAACATTCTTAATAGAGCAAAAATTTAACGCTAAATGACATTATTTGCTTGTCGTGTTTGCACGCGAAATGAAAGGGAATATTTATCTCGGAAAAAGCGATGAAGATTGCACGAAGATACACAGAAAGTAGTAGGTAAGCAGGTATTCATCTAGCAAGAAAAGTTTAAGTTTCTCCAGCGCGGAGCGAGGGAAGTCACCGTATCGCTAAATTTAGACACTTATACTTCAATCGTATACGTGCCGAGATAGCGTATCTCTCTCAATCTCTCTCTCCCTCTCTCGTGAAACTTCGTTTTGCAGATGAAGTGCATATTTGCAGTTGCGAAAAGCTGCTAGATGAAAGTCTCGCTAAGATACGTAACCTCGCAAAATCAAGAAAAATTTAAGAAATGGAACAAAATTGGAAATACCCTTGCATGTTCTGTGCCCCAGTTACGAGATATTGTTATTTTAAAAAGAATTATGAATTTTGATTGCATAATTATGTTAATTATGTCACTGTATTCGATAGGAATATAGAACACAGGTTTATTTTTAAATGACTTACTTAACAGTTGAAATTATAAATATTACAATAAATATTATAATTATTTACTTAATAGTCAAATATTATAAATATTATAAATAAACATTATATGCATTATTATAAATACACACGTATTATTATAAATATTACGATAAATATTATAATGATTTACTTAATAGTCGAATATTATAAATAAAAATTATATGTATTATTATAAATACATACACAATATGCGGAGTTTGTTTTAATCGTGGAAAAATAAATTATTAAATATATATGTAACATTTACTTTGACTATCGTTTGAATAATACATAAATGAATGATATTGGACATTAAGCCAATTACAGCTCTTTGTTTTCAGTTATATGCTTTCCAAAATTTCCATGATTATATTCTGCATGACGGAGCATTCGAAATGAATTATTTGGTATAAACGCACGGTATGATTCTCGTATACTTGTCGCTCGAATTTTGATATGGCTATTATATATTCCGGATATACGATTATGTATTGCACTCTCCGGAAAATTCGCAATTTATTGAATAATTCTCGGCGCTGAAATCCCGATAACAGAAATTCACGTTACTTTAGAAGACTTATCGTTTGTGATACCGAATGGGCGCATCGCGCCCGAAAATAATTGCTACAACGAGAATCTCTTCCGGCACTTTGAAATACTCAATTTCTCGAATTCAAATCATTCAAATAACCCAAGAGTGAATCTGCTCGGGAGAGTTGCAAACGCGCGTTGATCTTGTAAGGATTACTTTCAATCTCCTTGAGCGATTTAAGATTCCCGGCAGATCCATTTGAAAATTAAATAAGATCGATGGGGTAGCCGACACGATAGAATCGCCTCGCAGACAAGGTAGGAATCAATCGAGCTTGACTGTATAAAATTGAGTGAGCGCTTGCAGAGACGAACAAAAGTGGAAAGTAGATCGTTTCGTCCCTAAAGGTGAATTGTTTGTTACATGATCGAGAAGCCAAAGTTCCCTTTGTGGCGCTTAAAACCGGCTCTCTTTAAAAACAGAGCTACTTTAAAACAGATCTTTAAGATATTTTCGCACATTGACGATGTTAGAACTGATAGAAGTCATGCAAGTTAAAAATTGAGCCATTATTTTACCGGTAGAAACGGTGTTTCACGTCAATATTCGATACTACGCGTAAATAACGATCTAAGAGAAAGCGAGAGAGAGAGAGAGAGAGACCTCAATACAATAAATAAATTTCGTTGCATATATCGCTTTTGACAAGGAGTGAAATATTGCGCAGGCTTTAGTTCAGTTACTGCGTTTTTATTTATAGTTTCCAATCTCTGCCCAATAACTATTCTATACATATA
>NW_011967235.1:1780587-1790724 GCF_000949405.1 Vollenhovia emeryi | reverse complement strand
ACGTCTCTTGTCAAGGCACGAACAGCAAAAGTTTATCAGCATTCAAACTCGGTACTCGTTTTCCCTGTCAATTTTACACTGTTTTCATTAACACAAAATCATCGTTTATAAATTTGCCGTCTTTTCTGTAAACGAGGGAGGATTAATTAAAATGTCGTTCGGTGTCAGCTTATTCCAGCGGGCGCAGAACGGTTCTTACGGAATTGAAAATGGAACTAGCGATAACAAAGTACGGCCGTAAATTAATGGACCCGTCCCTGCCCCAGTTAAAGCTACGAACTTGGACCAAGTCGTGAAACAACGGAGGACAACTTGCAGTGTTCCTGACGGGAATAGCCGTCGGGACGCCGTAAGGCCGTAAACGACCTTTAAAAAGTATTACGGTCGTACGAAAGACCGCGGCTGAATTAAGCGGTAAACCGCCCGAACGTGAACACCTAATTACCGCGGCAGCCTTAATCATGCTTTTTTAGAGGAAGAAGTAAGTCCACGCTGCATATGTCGCCGGTATTTCTCGACGCCGCAAAAATAGAGATGATACACGGCGTGACGCGGCGCTGAAATTGATATTACATTGTGACATTACGCAGACTCGCGCATATCATTTTGCACTCGCGCAATTTAATTAAAGCCGGCGCATTTAATTAACCGAAAGGCGAATTTGAGCTTTGACTACTTCATAGTCTCCAAAGTGGATTAGGTAATTTATCACGCAGTTCTACCCTGTCATAAATTTTGACGCAAGCAATTCCGTATTCAACAGGTTGTAAGGCAACTATATAGACGCATACGCGGTACATCATTATAGTTTAGAACGTTAGTCACGCGATATTAGGCACCGATTCGCTCTCAGCCCGTGGCGGAGGGAGGCCGGGTCGAGAGGCTAATGACTGTGTCTACTAGGACGCGCGTTTAAATCACGCGATAAATTGTTTAATAACAATGGCCCTCCTCTTTACTTCCCGAATGTATCTTCCGGAACACATTTTCGCTCCTCGCGTAAACGGACGGCGGTCTCGCATTAATGCCGAGCGTATAAACTGCGGGAGCGCGGCTTATCCGCGAACGTTTAATTAGGGGAAAAGTCAGCGAGGTCCTCGCCGCGGCGTAATCTTGTCTTCGTGCTTTCAGTCTCCCCGTGCTGCCGCGATTAATCAAGCGCTTTCCTTCTCTCGGCGACTGCCCCTTCACGGCGGTGTCCCGTTGTGTTTCCAGTTGTGACAAAAACCAGGGAAGCTCGTTTACCATTGTGCTCTCCGCCGTACGATTCTTCGTGCTCGCTCGCCCCAAAAGCAAATACCTTAATTACACTCATCCCCCCCCTCCTCTCCCCCAATTACGCCACGTGAACGACGGTGTTTGTGTGTTAGCGGGAGACTGTGTTATTGGCGAGTGTCAGTCTCGCGAATGTGATCCCCAGTGAGAAATTACCGCACTGTCACTTGCATTGGCAGTACAATTAACGTCCGGACAGGATTGGCGATATGTCGATATTGTAATGACTGCTACATGATACACCGCGAATTAAGTAATCTTCTTCTTCCTCTCGTGTATTAGGCTTGAAGCCCGTTCTATCCAGTTCGTTCAGTGCCAGAACGAACTAATACTTCGGGCATTTGGTTTAACTTCATTTTCGCTAGGCTGCTAACCCTTGCCGAAGGAAACCCCCAACCTAGAGGGCTATACCACTAAAGGCCACTAAAAGGGTACGTGTGGCAGAATACTCTCAGTGGTTGCCACTTCCCTTCGAGAGGTGGCGTCCGAAAAAACCGGCGGTGTCTGCGGCTGGATTTGAACTCGGAATTTTTCGTTCATTTATTTACAAGCAGCGCACATTTCTCTGCGCCACGCTCGCCGCGAATTAAGTAATCTTCTTCTTCCTCTCGTGTATCAGGCTTAAAGCCCGTTTTATCCAGTTCGTTCAGTACCAGAACGAACTAATACATACTTTGGGCATTTGGTTTAATTTCATTTTCGCTAGGCTAGCCTCGCCGAAGGAAACCTCCAACCTGGAGGGCCATACCACTAAAGGCCACTAAAGGGGTATGTGTGGCAGAATACTCTCAGTGGTTACCACTTTGGAAAGGTGGCGTCCGAAAAAACCAGCGGTGTCCGCGGCTGGATTTGAACTCGGAATTTTTCGTTCATTTATTTACAAGCAGCGCACATTTCTCTGCGCCACACTCGCCACGAATTAAGTAATGAAATACTTTAAACGTAACTTGACGATATTATCTGTGTCAGAAATTTCTAATTTCGTGGCAGCGATTCCGGAGTCGCTTAGACGTCTCTTCCGTCTGCGACAATTTATCGTCCGTATCTTCATGGGATCCGGAAGATTATTGCCAATGGAAACGCTCCCGGTCGGAGGTGCAGTTCCCGTTCGCGCGACACCATACCTCGCGCGCGAGCTTTGCTACGGCAATTATTTCTCGTTCGGTTCAATTAAGCCACTCGGCTGGAAGCATAATGTCGTTCCAGCAAGGATTTAGCAGAATGCTGAAATGCCCTATTAGGGAACAGAAACTAACTCGGTTATACCGCGCGGCAATTCCGAGCTTCGCCCTGGGACATTCCTCGCTGCCGAGGTACGATCGTCCACATTCGGTGGAACGGGTCCTCGATAACGTCACTCGCGGGAACGTTTGTATAAGCTAGGAATGTTTTCGAAAACCGGCATTGGAATCCTCGCGCACGCATCCCGCAATCGACGAAGTTAGACATTTATTTGAAAAACGCAAACTTGCTGTTATCAACCGCAACATAGTCGTAAAATCAACTGGTCTTTCATTAACATTAGTTAACTGGTGAGAAAATAAAATATCGTTTATAATAATGCAATACGCGTACTCTTTTGCAACAACAAATTTGAAGAAACGAGTATTTGCTCGTTACTCGAAAGAATAAGATTAAGATTAAAACAGATTAAAGTCCAAATGCACCCACAGAAAAAAATTTCTGGTTCCAATGCTATTACACCTCAATGTATCATAAAATAGGATCGATATAGCGCCAATCATATTTATTATAGAGAAAGGAATATTTTTATCTAGAATAAAAAATTCTAAAATCTAGAATGAAATGATGGTATGTTATACTTATCGTCTTTTGTCGAATATCGTGGTGCCAACTTGGTGCGTTGTAAGATGGAGGGGAAATTTATTCTAAACGCAAGAATATACAAACTTACATTTATATAAGTTATTCTTGTCTCAATATAGTAAGTCAATCTTTTTTAATTCGATAGAGGAGAATAAGAATTATTGATTTTATTTTGATACTGTCTTATTTTTATACTAAATGCGGTTGTGAGATAAATAAATGCGTGAATACTTTTCGACTCGGTAACAAAAATCCTTTCTAAGGGTGTGGATTTAGAAATTTGTGCGGCGCTCTCCTTATTAAACGCGCACTCCTCTATTAAGAACACAGCCCTGATTACGTCATGTCTCTCGAAAAGAAGATGGATATCGATGCTTTTCAGGAAATAACGTATTGGATCGTTCTGTTTGCCGTGGAAGCGCGTATCAGCTCGTTTCAGCTATCAGGAATGTCGTAAAGTACAGCAACGGCGTTAACGGGTGTCGCAGAGTCAACAGAAAAAAATCTATTAAAGAATGTCCCTCCCTCTCGCGAAAAGGCAGTTTTACCGCGCGTACTGCATTCGCTGCAGAATCTGATACGCGGCGGAATTTGACGGCGGGCGCGTTCGTGCACGCGCGGGCGTCCTGAAATTGAATATCGACTATTGTACGCGCGCTGGGTATTGTTAATAGCGGCAAGTGACCGCGCGTTGGGGAAACCCGGTTACTCTGGCGCGCCTCCAAATGTTATCTAGCTAAATGCCAGCCAGCTGTCATTAGCATTGCAAAGCGAGCGCGAAGGTCATAAATATGAGCGTGAACAAACAACACTCTTAATACTGAAAAGAATCACCGTGATGCCGATCGTGAATTCGATGCCTGGGGCAGGGGGGGGGGGTCAATTCTGTATCTTACACTGTAGCGAATATGATAAAAGTGAGTAGCTTGGTCTCCCAACTGTCCCCTTAGAAAGAGACAAACCCGCTCACTTTTAGCATTTTCATTATGCTTTTGTAAGATACAGAATTGACACCCGGAATCTTGAGGAAAACTGCAGCCATAGACAAGATTATCAGGCACCCTCCTAGTCATTACACTGCACATCTAAGTGTGTTACTTTTACACACATACAGGAAAGTCCTGTATTATGAGATAGGATTCTAATGCGAGATACTAGGTTTTCAACGTCAACATTCAATCGCAAATCTTTTTTCGCAACGATTACACGATCTAACAATCAATTTCTCACTAAACAGACTACACTCCGAGGGTAAAAAATTCATGGTGGGATTAGGAGCCAATCCCGTAATAGGGGACTTTCTTCTATATGTGTAATTTGGTGAAACACTTTTTGCACGCTCTCTTCTGTTTAAAATCGCGACACGTGACTTGATAAACGTCATTTACATATTTCTTGCCGTATAAAAGTAATCTTTTCGTATTTCAAGTCATACATTGTGATTTCAAACGAAAAGAAGTGCGTGACAAGCGCTTCACCAAATTACACAGATATGTGTATAAAAGTAACACTTAGATTTCCAATGAATACTGTACTGAATCTAACGCTAGAAAGATTTTTATTGTTTAACAGTTGTTTACTGTATAGAAGCAATGAACGCTCTGGTAAACAATTTTTAAAAAACAGAAATTTCCAGGTATTAGATTCAGTACATAATCGGCAATCTGCCTACCGAAGATGAAGTAACACCAAATACTCAGAGTACCAGTTCGTTCTGGTACAGATAAAACAGGCCTAATACACGGGGAAGAAGATTCAGTACAGTAATAATGATTACTCTGGGAAAAAAGAAGTCAGTTACAACCCATTTTGGGGCCCACAATTAGTAATCGAATTATTTAGATTGTTCGTAACTCTAATCTTTTACGAATTTTATCCCGCGTAACTAAAAATCACAATTAGCTGTTCTATCTATATCCAAGATATTAAAGTAATACTAATCAATTCTCTCAATTAGTTCTGTCGATATTCAGTAACGCAAAGATATTTTTCACTTAAGTGGCAATAACCGAAATGTTAAGTTACTTAACTACTTCAAAAAACGGTCAAAATTTTTCCCAGAGTAGAGTTACGAGCAATCCAAATAATTCGATTACTAATGGTGGGCCCCAAAATGGGTTACAACTGTCTTTTTTTTTCCCAGAGTAGGAGGGTGCCTAATAATTTTGTCAACGGCTGTATTTTGCGCGGTATAAAAAAAAAGAAGGAAGCCGTCGACGTAAACTCGTAAAATACTGCTCACGCTCACGACAATGTTAACCACATTTGTGGTGATTTTTTTAGCGGGCGAGGGAGCTGCTACTGGAAAATCTGTGTGAATCGTTAACGCGAAGGCGCAATTGTTTCACCACCGCGCTATCCCGCCGGGCACTACGTCTTTCCATTCTTTCGGGAGTTAATATCCGTGACATTTCGCGAAATAAGCTTAACTGCAGAACGATTAAGTAATGTACGGTCTCTAATGCGCGCGCGTGCGTCCAACGTACGAAGGCCAAGTAGCCGGGCGCGTTGCGGCGTGCGTAATCTCTTCAGACCGCTCGACAAGCGCTTTTATGAGCGATATTAATCGCGTTATACCGCCTATTACGCGCGAGCAAGTAGAATGAGAGCAATTTGACCCGACGGTATCCGCGTCCCTGCAAATCCGGCACGTTACGACGCGTCCGAGCGAGCGCTATCTAAATCCTGGAGGATTTAAGAGCCGTCACAGACCGGCTTAGGGCAATGGCGCGAAGAATGGATATTCTAATCACTTAAGGAAAATCTCTGCTCCTATGGGCAAGTAATTGAGCCGTCAACGTGAATTCACGCCTCACAGAACGTTGGCACTTTGATGAATGCAAAAGTCATTAATTCGCAATTTCATGCGGTTTCGCCGTATAAAATAATTTTTCAAAGTTTTCGCGTGATATCAGTAATAAGACTCTGTACATCGGACACTTGGGAATCTTAACGCTCAGTCGAAATAAAATTTGACTCCGGATCTCACAAGGATCCATTGAAAAAAGTTATCTTTCGTGGAAAGCTCAGATTCTCTTCTGTCGATATATAAAAATTCCTTACTAAAAATGATGGATACATCCAATAATTCGCGAGCGAGATATGCAGATTCTGGAATTTCTGATCGGGACAAAAATGGAAAATGGAGATGCCAGAGGAAAAGGGAGGCGAGCATCAATAGGAGTAAACAAAAAAAAAAGGAGAAAAAGACAAGACAACTCGAAGGGGTGAGATTGCGATAGGTAGCGGCGGAGCATAACGGGGAGCAATTTTGGCACGCGGTCATCCAAAACATTGCACAAGCTCGTGGATGCTTTGGCGAAGATAGAGCAGGTTAGTATGACGTGGAACGTGAGGCACGGTAGAAAAAAAACCACATGCCTCACAATTTTAACATATGCTGGGATCGATAACCACAGCAGTACGCGATTCCCATGCATTCGATGTTCTCGCATTCTACATTCCACATTTTGTTTTCATTAAAACTGCGGATTCTCTGTGTGGTTAAACAAGCGTGCGCGGAGCGGAATATCGAAAATTAGGAAAAGCTGAACAGAACGACTGCGATCATTGCTGCTACCGAAAATCGCTGGTCAAATTGCTTGGTAATTCGACAATGGCATAATAATGGCTGGAAATCAATTGTGCATGCAACAACTTCCATTTACTCGATAATGGCTTGCATGTTATTTTTCGCGTTAACTCTTACAGTAAATCTAGCAATATGAAAAAATAATTTTTGTAAAAACCCAGTACTCGGCTATCTGTGTAAAAAATGAAGTTTTTATCTTTCAAACAGATCTTTTTGGATCTTCATATCGTATGCAACAGTCATACATGTGTTACCTCTTTTTGTTCAGATTAGACCGAATGATTAAAAAACTGATACGTTAAAAGATATTAAATATTATATCCAACTGTACTGTTGAACAATTACAAATGTAATAACAGGGAAGCGTTCGCATCTCAAAGAGAAATATTTATTCGCAGATTAAACAGAAAATATCTTTGTGCGAAGCTGAAAGCTTAATTATTGTTTTTTATACTCAATGATTGTAAAAATTTTTTTCCTAATAACTAATAGTCAATTCTTATAAAACTTGTTTTTTGTTTTTGTAGAGTGTAATTTACAAGCTGATATCGTTTCGTGTAAACAACAATGTATATGAATACAGTCTATTGAGTCTGTTATATTTTTTAATGTAGGTGATTTCCATTTTTGTCAACAGATGAATATTTTCTGTTGAAAGTCGTGACAACAATGAACGATTAAATATACTGTACATTTCAAGCATAATAAAGAGAACTGAAATAAACATGAAACAATTTCAAACGATTTAAACACCGTGTGAGATACGAGGCGATAGGGCAAATGGCCAGAGAATCGGCAAGGATATAGTCGGGTAACGTTGAAACTAGTACGGGAGGATGATCGATTCGCACGCCCGTCGGATTTGTTATTTCGCATGAATGCATTTCGAGCTGGTTTGCAATTATACACAATGAACGCATTTAAATGTTCTATACACACTATTGTCAAAGCAGAGAAAAGGATATCTGAAAAAAAAACAATATCAGACTGCGGGTCTACGATTAATGAAACAGATATGAATGTATATCAAAGCACTCTATCATATAACTGCAGTATGTATCGATCTGTTTTAATAAATTTATATGAAATGTATAACAATAAGTTATAATTTATACACAAACACGGGATTGGCTTAATACTTTCAGGGATTGATACAACGAGATATGATATAAAGCAGATTTTTATGCGCATAGGAGAGTACAGGGTAAAAAGAATATTTTTTTCGAATGCAAAAATGCTGTTGCAATGGGTGGGCTGTGAAGGCAATTCCAAGGTAAAATCGTAGTGTTGGAGATGCGAGCGGCATACATACACGGGGGAAGATAATAAAAGGCCGACCAGCGTGCAATTGTAACGCGCGTCAGACCGCCTCTGCCGCCATGAACGAATTTTCTGTCCGCTGAATCGTAAAGATACGAACGTTACGAGAGCGGGGAATTTCGTTTTCATCGTACGCTGCATTAATTAGTTGTAGAAAATGGTAGGCTGCGCTCTGTGCCGTTATTACGGAGAATTTATGAGAAAATTGAAAGTACAATACGTTGTTCGCACAATATAAAACCGACTATCTAGAGAGATAAAAATTTCATTATACAAATTCAACAGAACAAAATTTCATATTTAACATCGTGTTAACATATTGTATTAATTGTACTTAAAACGTAAAATGTTCGTATAAAATTATAATTATTATTGACATTTTAAATTCTGCGTTATCGATACTGACACTTTTTCTCCTATCAATTATCAATTTTATATTTTCTTTCATCATGTAGTTCACGCGCTTTATTCATTATAAGTAATGAACACAAAACGAACTTTATATAATTCTCTGCCGAGATTAGATGCAGCATGCATTGGCACGCTCGCAGATAAACATGGGCGATCGTGGGATGTTGCAAAATTTATAGAGCAACGATCGCGATCTCATTTTCGCCATAAACCAGCGCATATTTATTTATATTAGGCAACTCGTGCAAACAGTACGATACTTTTACGTACCGCGCGGATATGTTCGTTTTCTGTATCAATTCAATCATATTAGCAAAGTGAAGATAAAGCGAAAAAAATACCACGAAACGTGCACTCGCAATTCGACACGATTTTCGCAGTGTGATTTATACTACCAATACAATACTCCTTGGGATTGCAATTTACTTATTGAGTTTGAGATACAACACAATGATTTTATAATTTAATGTGCAATTTCAAAATAAAACCGTGTAATTAATGAAAATTAATCTTTCTGCGGCAATCACCATTAAAAAAAAAAATCTATTTGAACTTGTCAGAGAACTCTCGATGACAGTGGTCTTTTAAACGTCTTATGTTATTTGTATAATCAGCTTCACTAAGGATGACCCGAAAACAGGTCGAAACGTTTGAATATTTCAATAAATGGATTAAATATTTCCACATTGGATAATTTCGCACGGACACCTGCGGTTGGCTCGCATTGGCCTTTTCTCCCTCCTACTCGTTATTTTATTTTATTGATTTGAATTAATTAGAATCTACCATTAAAAGAATATCGATGCTGTTGGAGTACTTTATACGTATACATTTGAATAAGACCGTAAATGCCTTGCTAAGTGGAATACGCAAAAAGAATGCTGGCAGTTTGCGCCAGTTGTTGACGCCTCAACAATCCGGCCAGTGTCGCACGCAATATTCGTTTAACTTATACATGGGAAATTTGGCGAGTAGACATCTTAATCCGACGACCCACTTTACGTTTGCCCTTGCAACCAGGGATACTGCTAAATCGGAGTAAGAAAGTAGGATAATGCCAGCGAAATAAACAAGAGCCCAATGCGCTTGCCAAAATTCCTACACAAGCGAACCAAAGATCCTTGAAAGGCGCGAGAGCAAACAATACGAAATAGCTAATTCAGCAATAAAAACTCTCGGAAGACCGCCAAATAGTTCTACAACGCTGTCGTGTGACACTTTCGTGATAAGGAAGAGGAATAAATTACATTATAGATACATCGAAGGTTGAGCATGTTCCACTTTTCAAGATTTGCAGTCGCAATAAGTAAAAATGACCATTTCCGACGTGTTTCAGCGTCTCAAAATTTGACTGGATTTCTCGTAATATATTCTTACAAGGACAACAGTCCTAGATACCATCGTAAATGACAGAAAAATAAAAGTTTCGTTAGGAAAGTGTTAATTTAACATATTGCTCTTGTGTTTAATTGACCTCAAATGTAAAATTATTAAAATAACTAAAAAGAAATGTTAAAACAACACAATGTATACTTATTTTTTAATCTGACGCAATACATATCTTCTATATTATTAGTAACAAAATTTATCTGTTAAAATTTATACAGGGTGTCTGATGCAAAAGTAGCAATTTTGGAAATAGCGGTAGATTGGGTTAAACTAAGGAGAAATATCATGTACCGAGGTACAAAGTAACAATAGTTATCAACATA
>NW_011967235.1:1772122-1777786 GCF_000949405.1 Vollenhovia emeryi | reverse complement strand
AATAAAATGTTGATTTTATTCTATATAACTTAAAGTAAGAGTGAATTCAAACCGTCATTTGACTTATTACATCTGTGAAATGTAAAACTTACATTTTTTAAATTCATTTTGTCATCAAAAATATGTTAATTTTATACAAAATTTATTTCAAACTAGAGATGACCAAACGCGCGCTTCGCGCGCGCAGTTTGTAGTTGAGCATTGTATATTTTTAAGAATTTCTATACATGCAAAGAAGTAATTGTATGCGCAACGTCAATTTAAAATAAATGTAATTTATCACTCACTGATACAATTCGCAACCGCAGAGTTGTACATCATGTATGTTAAACTGTAAAAATACAAATATGTATATGATTAGTATAGGTAGACTAATTGTGTCAAATCGAAATTATTGTACTAAATATGCTTGATATTTTATATTTTTAAAAATAGGTATTTATTAAGATAATTATATAAAATACTGAGAAAGTCTTCCTTTTAAATATAAATTCCCAAAATTTTATACATTGGTTTTGTCTCTAACACTTATTCGACTCCTCGTTCGAATCATTTGAATAAATAAAATAAAAACAGAACAGATGCTTTATTTTGCACAAGTAACAATTAGATAACATAAAAATGTAAGACACTTACCTTACGATTTCTCCGCCGTTGCCCGATGCCTCCTCGGCCTCCTCCTCCTCTCAGATTTCCTTGTTGCACTTACACAACACTCACTCGCGAAAATCATCGATCGCGCGAAATTTCCGGCACTCCCGTACGCGATGTGAAATACCGCGAACACACGAAATATTATTAACTTTTGCGTTATGGGTTTCCAAGACTTTCTGTCATACAAATTACTCAAACTAACAACTTGCATTTTTGATTCGGAAGAATAGGATAATGGATAAATCACTTTCGAATTGGCGATATAAAACGCAACGCGAGCATCGGAAGCATAATCTGCGGCAAAGAAATAATGTAACGACGTGCAATAAGCGACTTTCTTTACTTCCCGCCCGTTCGAGTTGTGAAGAACGACAGAGCGAAGTCGTACAAATTTCTCTTTTTTCCCGAAAATGGAACAGATTACACGAAATCGACAGATAATTAAAAGCGCGGTGCATAAACGAGATGTAACCGCGACAAAGTACCACGGTTTACATTCATATTTTAGATGAGTTAATCTCGTGAAATATCTAGGTACACGTTGATAAAGAACCGTCGTCTCAATATACAATTCGTTTCTCTTTGCAAGTTGTAAAAACTTAATGATTAATCAAGGAACGTTACTTGTCACTGATAAAGGTGTGCAAATCAATAGTGTTAAATCCCTGCATTCATCGCGATCGAGTCTTGGAAACCGATAACGCAAAAGTAATAACACGCACGGAGCGACTCTCGCCACTGCTTGCCGGCTCGACGTTCGGCGAGCGAATGATAGCGCAGCGACCTTCAATACGCGATGGCACGCAAAAACATCGTACGTCACCGCGCCGAGAGAAAAACAACAAAAAACGTTGAGAATTCGTTGTCCCGCCTACGAAATTGAAAATTCTATACCTAATATTTACATTACTTTGTTCCGCGACTGTTACTATGCTTTGCGTATCATTCTGCGGACTTATTGGTATTGATTAAATTAACGATTAAGTCTGTTCATTCGAGAAAATGTTTCGAAACGAAAATCGTTGTTACTTAAATTCTAATTACTAAGATTAGAGATTTTACTTCAATAGTTGATGCATACAAATGTATATTTCTAAATTGCAAATCTTCATTCACTATGAATCTAAAAGAGAAGTGAAGCACACCGCGCTTCGAGAAAACCAATCGACATCGCGGGAAAGAGGCCTCAACTGTTCGATATTAACGACATTCGCGCTGGTAACATCTCTTTTTTAGTTTTGAGATTTGCATTTATTTTGTGTTAAAATATTAACAAAGTATTAGTGTGATCATTTAGCATATCCATGTTGTTAAATTAACACAAAAATTTGTGTGGACCGTTTGGGACATGTGATATCTGTTAAATTTAACACAAATTTGTCAACTGTGTATATATGTCTCAATCATGTAATCTAATAAGATCTCATGAGGTCTAATTCTAAAAATCATTAGATCCTCAGGATACTTTCTTTGAATGTTCGAGGTTGTCTATTGAGATCTAACTAAATCTACAATTAAATGTCCTAAGAGAACGTAATTAGATCTCAATAGGTAGTAACATTGAATATTCAATAGAAGTGTCAGATCTCTGAAGATCTGATGATATTAGAATTGGATATAATTAGATATTACATAATTCAGACATAATGAGATATTTCCATTTTTTCCCAGGTATCTCTTCAGGTATCGATAAAATACGCGTTTCAAAAAAGTATTGCAGTAATTAATTAATTAATAAACTAAAGATTTTCTTTCTACATAGACTCTCCTCTCGTCTTTAGGAAATTCTATAGGCACTCCAACATTACTCGCATTGTATTTTCCTGTATCGGAGTGAATCGCATTCACGGGCGAATGTGTATGGCTGATTGCATGCCGGTTTCAACGAGCGATATCGCGTATCAGGTGATATTTATTGGTCTCTCTGCCGTATAAGATGGACACGTATCTCGATGGTGGACGTGGGGCGTCACTAATTCAATTTTGACATATTCGGCGTCATAATCTAAACTGCGTCGGCACGCCTGATGTTATGCCGGAATTCCAACGCCGGCGGAGGACGGCGGTGCAAATATCTCCAGGTCGATTAGAGGCCCTCCGACCGATATTGGAATCTCGCTGCAGCGCTATTAAATTAATGATCGCGCGCGGGTAATCGGCGAGAGGAAGGCGGAGGATCGCCTGGTAGTCGGGGAGACGAGATATTACGGACAACGAGGCCTTAACCCCCGGGGCCCTACCTCCGCTGAATTCTGGTAGCTAAAAGGGAGCTGAAGGGGAGAAGATAAACTTAACTAATTATGAATGCAGGTAGCGAGGAGACGTTGCGCAGCAAATGCGGACGGTCGCATTGTGCTACGTCCGAAGTATGCGATGTTATTTCGCTCGTGAGATGACAAACCAGGTAGTGCGCGCCATGTTTATCGTGCTCTTAAAGTGGCGCTATGGTTGGTTTAGTTCTGCGCGGTGCTATTTCGGGTTCGTCGCCCTTCATCTTCCTTTCATCTGCGAATACTTGAACTAATTGCGGAGGATGTTTCCTCAAAAACGCGCAGGCATTAACAGCCAACGTTATCGTCTCCAGTATACAGCGATGTTGAAGTGACTTTTATTTATTAATATTTATTTATTTATTCCCGCAGCTCTCTCTCTCTCTCTTGTTACTGCAAAAGTGCGCAGCGCTTCGCCCTCGCTCCTCTCTTCTTTTTCCCCGCTTCCCTTCGACGTCTATCTTTGTTTCTTTCATTTTTCTCATACCTCTTCTTGCTTCAGCCGCGTTCAAATTCTCAAATGGTCTCTCGTGTCGGTGCATTTACCGTACGAACTTTTTATTTCCTAACAAGCAACGGGAAAGTCACGTACGCGCCGGGTTACGAAAGTCTCTGTACAATTCGGGAAAATTGAACTCTATGCGCTGGTTCAGATAATACGACGGACTTCCCGCTTAACGAAGGGTCGCTGAATCAAAATCGTGGAAAACTGAATCAAATGTGTGTAAGGGAGAATCCGTTCATTTACTGCGCGGTTTGAAGAGATTACTTGCGACATTATAATAAATATTATAATATATTATTATTTCCACGTAAAATTCGTATGAAGCATGCATACGAAAAAGTAGTAAGTCAGAAACGTTCAGCGTATGGTGTTATTCATATTCGGTCGTAATGTTTTGGGATTCATGTCCACTAGAGACAAAGGAAGAGATTATTCTTTCCCCTTCATTGTTCTACGTAGAAAACATGTAAAATACATACTGTATAATAAAGATTCTTCCTCAAGGAAAATAATAAGTTGATTGGTAATAAAATTAATCCAGTATATATACAATTTTTGTGTTTATATAATGCGCTTGTGTAATATGTTTTATGAAAGAACGATATCGCGATTTTCTCTCTGTCTCTAGTGGATATCAATCCTGAAACACTGCAGCAGGATATCGTACCTTGTCGGACACGGGAACGGGAAGAATGTCGTACAGGTTGAAAAGGGGAAGTACAACATCACGGAAGGATTTGTGGCCCCTGCCTGTGACAGCTTTGGAATCGTCCATCATGGTATTAAACAATTTATCCGTCGCGCTGCTATACGCTAGTAGCGCGGTGTCTCGGTACGAGCGACATGCGCTCGCGTGCAAAACGTTGATTGAAATTTATAGAAACGCGTTTTCCCACGCTGCCGGATACTCTCTTTAAAGCGAAATTGTTAGGAACGGCTCATCAGAGAGTCAACAGTTGGAGAGAAAATAATAATATGAACTCGATTCGATGAGAGCTTGAATGGCTTCGAATAAAAAAATAACATACCCGAGTTGAAATTTTGGCCTCACGTTGAACCTTTAACTCTATTATATAGTAGGACCTAAGACAGTAAAAGAGGTCGAGCTGCAAGTACAAAATTTACTCCTACTTTAAAACCGATAGTGTCGAAAATTTCTACTTTTGCCAATTTAGTATTAAAGTAGGTCCTTTTAAGTAGAAACTAAAGTAAAGTTTTAGAATTGAAGATTCAAGGGAGGGGTACAAAAATATAATGTCATCAAAGTAGGTTATTGCTGATCTATGTAGGCGTATAGATCAGCTAAGTAGGTGTAAATCATCCTTAAAAGTGTCAAAATAGCACCAAAATTTCGACTCGGGTAAGCGCGTCGGAAATTACATTCCCACGTGAATGTACATTTTCTAATTGTAAGACGGCAGCAGTAGAATAGAAATATGAGAGACTCTTTTCGGATTTCATATGCTTGGCACGTGAACGACGATTTCCAATGTTTCCTTTCGCGCCATGCTAAATATTTGCACAAACTGAGCGGAAACGAGTGCTACTATATCGGATATCGTTTATTTTGGACGTCGGCCAGATCTTAGTAGCGGTAATTTACGGTAAGCCATCGCAGCGTGTTTCTACCCCCTCGGGGTGTCTCTCGAGGCGGATCTGGCAAGCGACGCTGCTAAAGAGCGACGATGGAGCTCCTGGGCGCGGATTTTCTCTCCTTCGACGATACCTATTCTCGGGAAAAGTCGAGAGGCAGGTGGCGATGTCGCGACATTGTGGAGAATGTATGCGGACGTTGTTATGAAAAATTAAAATACGTCCCGCGGGTGTATTTACGGTGGGAGCATCGCGGTCTTGCGGCGCGAATAAGTATCGTTCTGTGCCATAAAAACGTAGACTTCTGCAATATCTCGAATGCACGTTTATGGAAATAAACAATAAAATTTACGAGATGTATTTACATTTAAAATTTATGCAAAACTGTAGATATTGCAGCCCTGCATGCTTTCACCTGTATAATCCCTGTTCATGTAAATGACAATTATCGCGCGCCGTTATATTTATTAAGTTACCTGTTTTAACAAATAAGTAAAATTCATAAGGCCCTCAAACACCAATTCGAAGGAATAAAGACTAAAGAGCCGGGACAGAATGTCAGTGTTTGAATATTTCTTATTTATTGCGACAAATATTACCTCAGCCAGAATTCTGGACCTCCCGAGACGGGCGTCTAACTAA
>NW_011967235.1:1722943-1771214 GCF_000949405.1 Vollenhovia emeryi | reverse complement strand
TGTGCACCGAGGCGTGTGGAAATATTCATCGCAATAAACCGTCAAATGTTGATTCCCGAATGCCATATCGCGACAGTATTCGAAACGAGAACTGCGCGCCGATTTAAATCGTTTGGTCTTAAAACACAGTACAATGTATCCCCATTATCTCTGCTTTACATAATCCAAGTATATGTTGTCTAATACAGGTGAAATAATATCAAAGTTGATATTATACGTGATTTACACGTTACATACGTATTATCGGGGTGGAGAAATGCAAAAGAGGGAAGCTTACCGAGTTGATATAGTTGATGAGGGACAAGCCGCCGTCCCAGGGGTGCTCGAGCTCGCAGGAAATATTGGCGGGCCTTAAAGCATGGGATAGCTCCAGGGTACGTAATCCCACCGCGAACACCTGTACGCTGTCGTACATTAACGCTGGATCGGCCTGCAAAAATACGAATCTCGGCTTTAGTCATTGCCAATGCTCGTCCGATACCGCGCGTGACTTAAGAAATGCGAACGTTTGCCGTGATATTAATCAAAATTTTGCTACGATTTCGCTTCGGATTTTGCAACCGCCCGCAACTACCATTATCTTGATTAAGAAATGTGTGGTGAAATAGTATTTGGTCATTAAAATCGATAAAATGTGGCGTATTTAATTCTGCAAAATTATATTCATTAAATTAAAAGTAACTATCGTAAATTAACAACAATTTTAGTTAATTAAACGTGTAGAATTAATAGCAAACACAATTAAATGTAAAATGATACGGGATGGTGTATGATCAAGAGTACAGAAAGATTTTCGAAAGGCGAAAAATGGGCAAAATTGCGCGCAGCTCGCAGTGAAATGCTCCGTTTATTAATTGCAACGCTATTAGTCACGCGTGTGCGTTTATTTCCATGAATTATGAAATTCACGGTACGTTGCCGTGTCGAAGTTATGCGCCAGTTCTAATCTAGTCGACACGACGACGGCGACGGTGTTGCTGCGCTCTCGCCGGAAACGTCGGCGGAAAATGTAATATTCAGTGAGAAGAGACTATAGAAGATTTGATGGCGGCGTCGCGTGAATTAATTTCGTTCACGCGTTATTTATTCCTGTCCTGTCGAAAGTTTGTCGATGGTGTTCACCGCGAATTCCTTTTTCTTCCCTCTTTCCATTGATTGTAATTATGTACAATACAATAGTAGCAGTAGCTTAAAAAATATAGAGTCCCCTATTATGAGATAGTATCCTAATATGGGATAGCGGGGTTTCCGTTAAATCAATATGCATCGTCAGTTGATTCCACCATGAATTTATTGCCCTTGGAGCGAAATCTGCTTAGTGGAAAATTCATCGTTAGATCGTGTAATCGTGGCGAAAAAAGATTTGTGATTGAATTTGGACATTGAAGATCTACTGTCTCTCATTTTAGAATCCTATCTCATAATAGAGGACTTTCCTTCAACCATAAAGTCTATATACCATGAGGTTTGTCATAATTCATGTATTTTCGTCTAATGGTCAGTAAAATATTTAACATGCGAACGCGCAACGACGAATGCATTCGCGTTAATTCATTTTTATGCTTATAACTCGTTCGATCTCTTCATAGGGATTTACTGCAATTCGGTGTCGACAGAATTGGGATCCCGATACTTCACGCCTTTCAGTCAGTTAAATATATTAATAACAATAATGCACTAGTATATTAATCGTCAACTACTGTTTTATACATTATAACGCAACAACAACAATATTAATGAAGACAAATAATGATAATGAAAATTTGCTCATTAACAAATAAATTAACTTAAACAATGTTTATTATAATTAAACCATTCATAATGGTATTTACGCCCATAATGGTATTTACAACCTAATGGTACGAAAACCTCATCTACCAAAGGCTATTCGTGTAATCAAATAATATTGTATTAATACCTTTATCAGCCACCGGTTTATAGTTGTCAGAGAATCGCTAATAATACCGGTTGCGAAAGGTGAAAATTTCAGTGGCGCAATCGGGACGACGCGGGACAAACTATTAGCTTCCGGGATAATTTTAGTGGTAGCTTCCGGTGATGGCGATCGATACGAGGCAGTCACGTCGCGAATTGATTTCACTCGTATTTCAGAGCCGTGAAACGATGCTAAGCACGACGCGACCATTCCGCCCGCGACCGCTTCTCGTCTTCATTTCCTTCCCTTTCCCTGCACCTTCTTCACGCTGCGCGTCCTGGAAGGCACGTATTTGAGGCGGACAAACACGCGGAAGCATCCAGGAAACGACCGGCGCCCGTGCTTAGTCTTGCGCGTCTCTTCATCACTCGCTATGTGCTCGCCCTTTCTGCTACGAGTAGTTTGTGGAGCTTTACTGTTTGCCCTGAGCTAAAGTGCGACGTGTCCCGCACCTCCCCGCACGTTGATCCAATATTGCGTTTTCGTTGATGACGCGCGAATTTACCGCGACTAATCAACTTTCCCGGTGTGATTTCAATGCCCTCGCTTCGGATTTCCCGGATTTTACCACCAAGTGAAAGGCTTCACGGATCTCTCCTCGCGCTCTCTTTAAAGTTCTGGAGGGCTTCTCGAAAAATTCTGATAATTAATAAATGCATAAGACTCGGATTCCGTCGAATTCTGATAATTGTTCTCGACGCTCGAAGCGACCAGACAATAGAGAAGACGCGGTAGACTCCCGACAATATTTTGATTCTCGGATAGAAATTTTCCAGGGGAAAAATACTCTGATTACAATTTGTACATTCTCGCGCAATGTATTTTAAGCACAAACGTAAAAGGTGAAATGAACGTGACATTGTGGCCGCGCGCAAACATCTCAGTAACGTGATTTTGCAGACACGTAGACGAGCTCTCTGATCCGTACATGGTAAAGCTTTTTCGCGTTGCATCCCTAGAGAATTAAGAATCTGATGGGAAATTGAAAGGTCCCTACTTTATTTATATTATATGCCGAAACTATATTTGGCTACGCGATCATTTCTTTCAAGGGTTGACTGATTTCACCAAGAGAAGATGTGGACTGAATTGATTCTATTCAGAGATTATTTCCGAGAATAGGATTTTAGAACATTTATAATTACTTTCACAGAGTTTGATGAAAATTTTAATAGCGCGCTATTAATTTGAAATTCTATTTCGCGCCCTTAATCCTCTTATATTACTGTACGTAAATAATTGATTACTTTTATTAAGCATAGAGCGCCCAAGTTCGATAATTGTATTAAAAAATTTACAATAAATTCGCTATATTTATTACGTGGGATGAGTAGCAACAGAAAGTTACGCGTGCAATTTCGTTCAATATTAGTTTACAAATTATCGATGTCAAGCGCGTGTTGCGGTTTTACAATTATGCTAAAACCTCCGCGCGGGGCAGTAATAATCCGAAATGAGAATCCGGAAAGTTTGTTCATTCGCGTGAAAGTTGATGAACTGGCGCTAACGTAATTTATGCGGCAGGATATGCAAACGCGCGACAGTAGGGTGAAACGAGTGTGACTCAGGTGGGTGTGAGCATATCCTGCTTGTCTTACCTCCGCCTGAGGCAAACAATAAAGCTCCAGCAAACTATTTGTAGACGCAAATCTCATCTCGGCGAACTTGAAATCTGCCTGAGAATAGCTCACGGGCTAACTGCGGGCAGTTATGCTCCCGCTTCTTTTTCTGCGGCAGCAAGAGCATGTTGTTATAAGGCGGTGGAAACTAGATTTGTCTGAGAAATGACTGATTTGTTACTTCGCGATAAGAAATTTCGAAATTTTTTCAGTAGAAACAAGTAAACCAGACAAGCAAACGATTTGTCAAGATTTCTCCGACATTTCTCAATTCGAACAATTGTTTCTGTATCTCTTAATAAATATTTAATACTTTTTCCTGGCTGCGGTAATATTTTTCGTAATAAGAATTTTAATTTTCAATAAGGCGGGAGGGAGGTTATCGTAATAAATGCTATGTACAGCATTTATAAAGATAATTTAGAAAAATCGCTGTGCGATATTATAACACGTGAACTCACTGACGACAATGATTTCATCTAAGGGGAAAAAACCTGTGTATGTCCGTTTGTAACAGTGCACAAGACAGGATGGAATAAATACAGTATACAGATTCGCATGATAATTCAAGTGGTCGCCTCCATCTGTGCCAGGCCCTTAAAAAATAAAGGCGTTTACATTGTAATTTGATTAATACTTTTTCATTATTCTCGAAACAGAATTATGCTTATTTTAAATCCTATTACATTTGTGTGTTTTTATCTTCTTAGGTAACCATTATGCAAAATGTCTGCATAAAAAGCAGGGGCGTGTAAATAAAATATTTTATACAGTAATGAAATACTTTACATTGTATATTTTTTCCTGATATTCTGTATAATTCCACAAAAAGAATTGTAATTAATCCCTTGCACTCGGAAGTTGATTTATATGCGATATCACATTTCATTCCAGTAACTCGAATGTTGAGATACTTTTTATATGATATTTCCAGGAGTTTATTGTATTTTTATATTATTAAATCTTTAAATATGCAATATGTAATAAAATTATAATATTAAAATCGTAATAAAATTATGTTCGGAGAAATAAAGAAGTTTTATTTATCGAGTTATGAAAATGTTAAATTAATTGCAGAATGCAAAGGATTAAATAATTTAATAAATTATTAGCTGAAAAAGTACATATTTACTTCATACGCAGATATTTTATAAAATATTGATAACTTTTGTACATATAAGAGATATATTTTGTATGAAATTCCACGACAAAGCTTTCGCAAGGATCAATCTTGGCTGTGAGAATGAAAAGGAAACTAAATCTTTGCAACTACAGAGTAGCATTCTTTACTGAACAATTTAAGTATGAATAAACTCTGAACTTTTCAGTGTATAACTGAAGGAAACGGATTTGTAAATTAGTTGTTCACGGCCAAGGAGTCGAAGGTTAAAAAAAGAAAGTCAGAACCCTAAACATATTTGAAAGGGATAATATAAATAAAATCTCCACGGAAACGTTTGTGTGAAATAATGAAGGATCACATTATTTCATCGATATGTATCAACGTTGGTGAAAACACGATTATGCCACACTGCCATAATTAAATCCGAAAACAGACTTATTCGCGTAAAGCTATACATCAATGTGATATACTTTATATACAAAAAGGCACCTAATACTCGTATCGCCTACCAAAATTCAAATCGTTCTCACTTAAGGAATAATAGACATTTATGTCTGTATTTATCATAGTTTCAAATGACAGAGGAAACATTTGTGCTTCATGTACACGATCAGAATGGTTAAAATCTAAAAAATTTTAATCCACATTGAAAAGAAACGAAAATGGTAAAATCGGAAGTTTGAAAAATGGCACCTAATATCGCCTACCTTATAAATTTTTATAAAATCATTGTTTATCAATATGTGTGAGTTTGTGAAGCTATACATATTTATTATTTTACATCATATAAACGTTTGCAGGTGTGAAAAAAATTTTTAATTTGTGATTATGTTTAAAAAATATTTTGATTATATGTAATACACCATTTCGAAATATTTGAGGATCAATTTGAGATTTTAATCAATTGCGATTGTCGATTATTCTTTATCTTCGGTAATTAGCGTCAATGAGAGAAGTTCTTTACTGAACTCGGCGAAGTGTCAAGATCTGTCGGCGAAGATATCCGACGTTAATGGGATAATAATGTGTGTTATATCACGTCAATATTCGCGCCAATATTCGTGGATAACATCAAATTTCGGTAGGTATTAATGCGGATGCGAACTGATAGCTTTCCAGACAACTGTAATCATTACATGCGTATCAATCAATTAACGGCTGTTGCTCTATACAATTTCATTCATTATCGCGCGCCTCGTACCGCGCAAATTCTGACCTATAATTGTCGGATGTAATAGCGAATAAGTTATGCAAAACAATAAAATCGTAGCTTCGTTGTAATTCAGCGCACGTACACGAGTTTTTGTTGGTCGAAATAATGTGCGGCGTACGGTATTGAGTTGTAAAGCCACATCGTCGTCATGTGCAGGCAGCACGTACACGGGGAATGACAGGGTGTGCGTGGAATAATGCGTCCGTCAATAAAATGATCGTTGTATACGAGCGAATAAATTTCCGAATTTTTCCGATCGCTGCACTCATTCGGTGATCGGCTGGTTCTACGCGCCGAGGCGACGATGCGCGAGAGATCGATAAAGCCCGCGGATAGTTTGCAGGATATACGGAGTCTGAAACAAGGCTGGCTGTGGCGCATTGTAATTTTACAGCAGCGTGCGTAAATAATCATTGCAAAAGGATCCCCGATTTGCAGAGAGAAACGTAAAGAGCGCTTCTCCGATATTATACCGAGCATTTCTACCCGAGGAGCTGGCTTCTTTGAGATATCTGCACTTGACGCTGACAGCCTCAAATGCCTGTCCACTTTTGCATCGTGTCTTTAATCAAACCGCGTGAAATGCCCCGTTATTGAATTTGTATTCCGCCGCATCGTGATGGTCGTACAAAACGCATTCAAGTACATCGAAATCGCGCACGTCTATGCCAATTTGTACATGTACATTTTCCCAGTCGCCGCACTCAGTCGGACAACACGGTCCAAAGCGCAATGACGCGTAAACAGAATAACAACGGTACGCGGCGCCATGGTGCACGTATGGATATTTTGAAATTGTGATCGGCAGGAATAATGAAATCGCATGTAGGGCCGGAACGAAAACGACGAGTTTTAATCGACAGCACGTGACTGGCTCTATTCATTGCCGAAGCCAAACAGTATTGACGGAACGGAAACTCATAAACCAACACGCGGCAGAAGTCGGCCATCGCAGTAACTGCGGCACGGACGATCTTGCTATCGTAGTAAACATTTCGTGTTTGACAGAGGATAAAACGCGCGATTGTATATAATTTGACTATAATTCGACGGCGTTAATAAACGCTCGATGCCGATGTGAAATAACAAAATACGATTTCTAGATCTTTAGCAATATTATCTTCGAATAATCGTATAAACATTCGTCGTAATAACCATTCTTCGTTGTTACTTATATTATTGAAATTAATTAGCCTCGTGACACGAAAACAATTAAAAAAATATATCAGCGATACAGTATAGTTTAAAACAAGAATTAGAGGAGAGTCCTCTATTCCGAGATAAGCTTCTAATATGAGATAGCAGGTTTTCAACATTAAAAAAATCACAAATCTCTATTTACAACGACTGCACGATCTAACAATAAATTTTCCACTTAACAAATTTCACTCCGAGGGCAATAAATTAATGATGAAGCCACTAGATGATGCCTATTAATTTAAAAAAAACCCCGTTATCTCGTATCAGGAGCTTATCTCGTAATAAAGGACTTTACCTTTTTCCACTATAAATTATCAATTTCTGTAACTTGTCTGTTGTTCTCAACTTTATTAAATTTAATTATTCTTCTCTCTATTTTGCAGTATCAAACATCTGTTCTCTGGATTATTAAAACGAGCCTCGCGAAACGATCGCAACGTTGGCAGTAATTCGCATACCGACAAAACGCGAATTTGTACAGTCGCGGAATGCGCCGCGATGCAATTGCATTCCGCAGGTGCGTGCGTGCGTGCCCGCACCGCGGAAAAATTGCGTCCAACGCATCCGCCGAGTGAATTCGGGAACTGGGAGAAATTAATGGTCGGCGATAGACGACGGCGGTTATCACTTTTTTTCCCTCCCCTTGCTTCGCTGATCGCGGGGCGCATGGAACCGTGCGCGTCGATTGTATCGATTGCGGTGGCTCCCGCCGATATCAAAACATTTTATCGCGGAGCCTCATGAGATCTGACAATCCAATAAAGCGGTACCTCTTTCCCTCCCTCCTCTCCCCCGTCGAAAAAGGGACCACTCGGAACATCCGCCGGCAAGCGGCATCGAGCGCGAACGCTTCGCGTTTCTGCGCGTTTAATTCTTTTCTCTATTGTCCTGGATACGCATTTAATTTCACTCTCTTTGAACGAAGTTGAGTGGATTATTGTGATTACCTTAACGGAATTTTATTCACGCGGTTCGCTGGCGCGATTTCAATCGCGAACGGCTAAAATTTCTATTTAAGTTTCAAATTTTTTATTTTCAATTTATAAAAAGTTGCAACAGAACTTTTTCCATGTATTTTTTTCATCAAGCTCAACAGATAAATTATTTTCAATTCGGCTTTAAGGGGAAGATGAGTGATGATCTTCTTAATAATTTTTTAACGAAATTACGTCTAATTTAATATCAAATGTAACCAATTATAACGAATAATCTTTTAACGCGGTAGAAAGGAAACTTTTTCATGGCGAACGCTTGGTTAATCTGTCACTGATCAATCTAATGTCACTGGTTAATCAAATGTCGTACCGGTTTGTTGGAAATTTGTTCAAGTTAATTAAAATTGAATCCGGTTTATTGTGTTTGCTAGTAAAACGCTTACAACCTTATTATGCCACATCAAATCGAAAATGAGGTGGACGAGCTCACGCGCATTATCAGAAATCTCTTAGTTGGATGGAAGTTGCGATAGTTGTTGCACCGTGAATACACTCCAGTTATCCGGAGCTAATTGGAGCGTGCTTTTAATTAGCCCGAGTTCAACCAACGGACAGGAATGGCAGCGTGGCTTTACCTAATAGCATTTAACTTGGATGCGCATTGAAGCAATTTAAAGCTCCACATTCTTCGCGTGCATAATAACCGACCGAATTCGTCGATGTCACTCGATAGAATGTTATTCAAATTGCATTATTCACTAGACGTGTAATAAGATTCGCGATATCGCCTTTGCAGTATTCAGATACTCCGATTGTGGTACATTAGATACGACAATTTCTCTTAACGTGTGCTACGTAAAATTGCGATTATGAATTGTTCAACTTTTCCGACTATAATACGTTGGACGAATAATTTTTGCATAAGAAATGCGTACAATTATTTACATAAATTATCATAAAGAATTATCTTTAAAAAAAAGTAAAAAAAAGTACGCCAAAATAGCTGTTGCGCGACACAATATTGTTTTAATCCAGTTTTGTTATAAAAGTAGAGATATAAAACATCAACCGAGTGTGAGTTTGTTTACGTCGTACATTTAATTTTTTTACAATCATATTTTGTGGAATAATAAAATGCGAAAGAACTTGATATTACGCATAAAAACAACTCGTGCAACAACTCGTATTTATCACGATATTTAGCTCTTTTATTATTACGCTTGTTAAAATAACAGAATATTTCGCCCAAAACAGTGCTATTAATTCTTGTGCTATTAAGAAATGTAAATCAATTACGTGATTTTGATAAAATAATAACCAATATTTGAATGTAACTTTTAAAAGTACTCATGTTATCGCATTAAATGCATTTGTAATGTTTTCAAAAAGTTTCATAGATATAATTGCAAAATCGTACTATTGTAAAAAACAAATTCTACATTTTCAGAACGACACTTGCAAAAATATCACAGATAAAATTTTAATTTTTTTCGCGGCTTTAATAAAATCATAACAAAATTTAAATATAACTTTTGCAAAATATTTTATCATTAAATTCATTTGCAAGCGTTTCCGAAAAGCTCTCATACACCCAGAAAAAAAATTTATTTAGATTAAACGAATGTGATGTGTCGAAAACATGTTTCTTTGAATCTACTAAATTATTTATTTACTTCTACTAAAACATTCGCTAGATTTGAAGAAATAGATATAAATTCTCTTAGAGATTCCAGTCTCGATCAAATAAAATTCTGGTCGAGGTAAAGAAATCATTTCTTTGAAATTAAATGAAAGTCTAATAAGGTCAAAATTCAAAGGAAATTTGTTTGATTTCAAAGAAACTTTTTTCTGGGTGTACATGTGCACACGACGACGCTAGGCTGCTATCGACAAAGTGACCTCGTATTCGGCCGATACAAGCGACCGCATGCGAGACTGGACGGATGGCTTCATCGGTTGGGCATCCTGACGCCCTGGAAATTGGCAATCTCGCGTGAATAATGAAGAAACTGGCAATCGCGAACACCAGTCAAGTGTCCGGCTGCGCCAGATTTAAGTCTTGTCCCGGGTTGGATGGATCGGTGGTTAGCCGTTGGGCATTCGTTGGCTCCAGTAAGCTTCCGTTGCGCGTACGGCAAGATAGCCGAAACTTTGGTATCTCCTAATCCACGATTCAACTCCTATCCGGATAATCGCGCCGCGGAATTAGTTTGAAAAGGTCTGTCATTTGTCCGGCTCGTTGGCCCGCCTCGTCTCTTTCTTGAAACGCGCACTTAACTTCGCGACGAACGACGACGAGTCCGCTCGACGACCTCGGCCCGGTCTCGGGATCGGCCTGTTCATTAGCATTTAAAGCGAAATGGAAATGCCTCGTCAAACTACTTGCTATCTAGCGCGATCTTCACCTTTCTTGTCAGTTAAGTCGGAAATGTTGCAGACGAGAGATCTGAATGGCTTGCAGATGACAATTAACTTGGCGGAAATTAAATATTACTTGCCATTGCTAACGCCGCTGTGATTAATAACGTTTTAAAAATCAGTCTACCGAACGCTTATCGAACGTCTTCATTAAAACACGAGGGACGCGATATGTCATCTGAATTGGCTTACTTAGTGTCTAACGACATTCATAAGCGCGAAATGCGACGAATGGACGTTTCCCGTGCTACACGTATTTTCACTCGTCGTAAATTTCGCCTTCGAGTAGATCCTTTTAAGTAAGTGTCCATTTGCAGAATTCCGTTCCGAAAAATTCTCGTTATGAAGACAAATTTCTTCCCCTTAGCCTGACGTAATTGAAATAAATATTACTCGGGGCGCGGATTCCGAAACAAATCTTGCTTTATGTCGCGGGACGTGAGTTTCTTCCTTTCCACCGGCCTCTTTGGCAAATAGAAATTTCTTTATGAACTCGATGGCTTAACCAATCTTCCACGTGCAAGCGTCGCTCTCGCCCAGCCGGATAACGGGAAGAGTAACGATTATGGTCCTTATCCTGTTTGCCACCGAGTACCTACATCCGATTTGTTTAACTCTAAGAATGTTTACAGCCTCCTTAGGTAATCTTTAACTCGATCGGGATTCTAATGTAGATCACTTATCACGGCATATATTACACTCATCGACGTATGCCCAGAAGTTATGTCACGGAAGATTTGTCGATATTTGTGGCGGGATTCGTTAAGTTCTCGCAGCACTCCCGCATAACTTGCTGTATAACATACCATCATCCCTGATGACATGTACCACTGAACTCTCTATTGCGTAAACTTAAATCTTTAGATTAAATTTTGGCGTCGTTACTTTTTCGCAATGTAAAAAATTATAAAAAAAGAAAATCTTTCATCATAGACATAGTAACTAGACATAGTACTAGACCGAGCATGAGACGCCAGACCTGAGGTTCACGTACCTACGAGGGCCAGGTAGAAAAGAATGGCAAATAGGTGCCGTCCACCGTTCTCTCTCTAACGAGAAGAATAAAAAGAGAAAGGCAGCTACTTTCTATCCTTTTCTACCTAACCGTCATCGCTTAAAAGAGAACATGCTCGGTCTAGTATTCCTATGTCTATGGGTTTTATAACATGATATTGTGCGTGCGTTATTTTGTAGACCGGTGGACATCATGATGGACAGTGTTTTCAATTTCAAATTGACAGTTTTGAATTTTATATTGTAATACTGTGTGCATGCGTATAGCAGAGAAAACAGAGGACAGGGTGGGAGGGAGAGACGGAGAGAGGGGAGGGGAGAGAGAGAGAGACAGAGAGAGAGAGAATATAAATCAGGCGGCATTTATAAAGTATTGCTTTTCTGATGGAAAAATCACGATATGTGTAACATTATTTGCTACAATAGTTGAAGCTGGCAATGTTTACTTTACTATCGATAAATGCAATAAATTTCTGCCGCATGATTCGATGCATTGTTTTCTTTCTACATGACAAGAAGTTAAAAAAATTACCAGCATTTCAGCACATTTATTTCATATACGGTACTTAATTTATATCTCTTTCCGATTCAATTTTACAATGGTTTTTACAAATTATGATATTACTTTTATACGCTCTTGCGCGTATTTTATTTTATTTTATTTTATTCCATTTTTTTAATAAGTAATGAAAGAAAAGTAGGCTTTGAGAGTTAAACGCGATTAGTCGTGCACGAGTGAATTATGTAACATTTAATGAAAAAAGAATGACAAATTAGAAATCGCAATCCTTTTGTCTGTATTTATGGAAAATTGTGCTATAATATATGTTATGCTGCACATCATGTTATAAAGTTACGTCGGCGCGTTAAACTTTAATTGTCATTAATCCATTGAGCATTATGGAACTGCAAATCACGATTAATTGGGCGCGAGGAATTAGTTGGGTAGTGCGCAATAATGAACTTCTGTACTTTATGTGAAGAAAATCCGCATTGACCGTGGCGTGTCCCGTAATGACTCGTAATACGCCAAGCTGTTTGCAGCGTTTGCTGTAAATTGGTTGTTTGTAATCGGCCTGGTATTGACAGTTTAGCGAGCAACGGATATAATTTACGATCGTGGAATACAACTAAATTTGTACGCGATGGTCTACCACTCACATGATATTGCAGCACCAAAGAATTTTTAAGAAAATGTCTTTTGTCGTTTTCAACAATTGCTTCTCACATTTTAACAAATCCGATTATCCTATTTTCATCCCAGTGAACACCGAGCACCAATTACATTTATATTACAACTTCTCGCTCAACAATTATGGCACATGTGTTACATTACATTTATATTGTCGAGTGAGAAATTGTAACATAATTATTTAATTAACAATTTTAATTAAAATGTTTAAAATATATGAGTAGAATTCATTACAATAAGTGGAAATATCCTTCCTTGATCAGGCAAGAGTAAAAGAGCTATATTTATATAAATTATCCTTGTATATACTGAACAGCTATTAATTACTAATTTTTACTTAATTTTTACTTAACGCGGAATTAATGAGAAAGGTAAGGAAGAGTCCAAGCATCAAGATTTCTATCTCTCTGTCTCTTAACTCTTCTCCAATCCGCCTAGTCAACGAATCGCTGATGGCACATGTGTTATATTACATTTACGTTGTTAAGTGAAAAATTGTAACATAAATGCAATGTACATAACTGATGCTCGGTGTTCACTGGGATATCATATTACCATAAAATTTAATTTAGTATTTTATTTAAAAAATTTTCAAATATTTTAACAAGCAGATGATATTTTACAACATAACAGACATTCGCGATTAGTAAAACATGTGTTAGTCTCTACAGCTCGTCGCTGTACATTTTCCGAAAAAAGTTCCAGCCAGGCCACTGTCGTTCCAGCCATATTTCTGACCACTGCAGTCGCCACGCGAACTTACCTTCCGAGTATGACTCTACATCCCGGTTGCCAAATAAAATAATAAAACCTTTCGAGTGCGAGATAGCCTGATTTATAGCACTAAGAGCAAAGGTTATCCACCATGGGGCAGGGGATTCAGTGATTCATTGGCTAAGCGGATTGGAGAAGAGTTAAGAGAAATATGAGACAGAAAGATAGAAATCTTGATGCCTGGGCTCTTCCTTCCCATTCTCATTAATTCCACGTTAAGTGAAAATTAGTAATAAATTAATGGCTGCTCAGTATATACAAGGATAGTTTATATAAATATAGCTCTTTTACTCTTGCCTGACCAAGGAAGGATATTTCCACTTATTGTAATGAATTCTATTCTTATATTTGAAACATGTTAATTAAAATATTAATTGGTTAAACTTGACATCTTTAAGCCCTTTCTACGTTATATGTATCCAATTTATCAATGAATAAATTATTAACATATAAATATATAAAGCACTGTGTGCCGAAACGTGTCCGCTATCTTATATTTCAATTGTTGATTTTGAAACATATTTGATTTTTTTAAATATATTATATATTGCATTGTCATCTTTTATGCTCGTAAAAATTGGCCTCCTTTGTTTACTTCTTGTTATTAAATATAACACGAGCGGAATTATTAAACCTGATAAAACATTAAAAAGTGCTGTGACAAATTAGTAGTGTTCCAAAATCTTGTTTTTTTACATATAAAAGTTGCAAATAAAACAATTTTTAAATAAACTTTAAGTTTCCAAAATTGCATTACTAACGTACTCGAAAGAAATGTTCCGGTTTTTCCCAATAAAAGTCGTTGGAGCTTACAGGATCGCGTAATTAGGCGCGTCTATATTCACCAGAGGTGATTTCCTCATCACGATTTGATGTAGATCTTTCTCATTATGCCGTTACATCAGCGACTCACATACGTTCGCCCGCTTCGCGTTTTCATCCGTGGACGAGACTGAAAAAGTCCATCCCGCCTCCGCGAGGTTGTTAGCTCTCTCGTCGAGAGAGCGAGGTAAGAAGGGAAGGAAAACGAACGAGAAGGAGGAGAGGAAGCGCGTTGCCGGTAGTCAACGCCCGCGATCAGTATGCATCTGCGGTTTCCACGTTGGTGTAACAAGCTTCTTCTTATCCAGCCGCGTTCTTGTCTCACTCGCTCCCGTCTCGCAAGAGTCGATCTCTCTTCCTCTCGATCCACGTACTCTACTTACATCGCGCTTCTTGTGTAACCATCCACGTCTATATTTTCCTCGTCGAAGCTTCAAGTCGCGGTGAGTCTGGAGGGAAAGTTAACCAGGTATGCCCTTCGCTTATCTCGGCGGCTGCTCTCGCTTGCTTGGAGGACCGTCTACTTCTTTCTCTCGACCTCCGACGCCTAAACTGCGTCCTATTTCCTTTTTCTTCCTTTGCCCTCCTGCCCTCCGCCGAGCGTTGATTGTGACCGAGCTTTTTGTGCGGCTTTGCCGGAGCTAACTCGGTCGTTTAGCGGTGTGGAAAAGGAAGGGAGCGGCTGACGGGTGCCGGGGGTTGACGTCGGAGGCAAAGGGAGCTTGGCTGAAGAGGACGGGGACGGGAGGTGCAACGATGCACGCCCGGAGTGGTGTCGAAACAAAAGCCGCCGTAGGTAATTTCACCACGCGTTGCGTGCGAGAGTGTGGGCAACGCGACGACGCGAACAGGTTGTCTTCGACAATAGAGAGGCATTTGACAATTCGCTTGAAAGCGAACGGAAGGTATTATCTGGGGGCCGCTCGAGAAGATTGCCGGCAAGCTCTTAAACTTGCGGTGCAACGATGAGAGTTGTGTGTTTCGTGTTTAAAACGCACGGCACATCTCCAGGCGTGTTCGATCCTTGATCGCACATAGCGAGTTAAAATTAATTCTTCATTCATAATCGTCACGATCGCATGTAATTAGAATAGTTTTATTTTAAGTGTAACTATAGTAATTGAATTGTAAGAAAATAACGACATCGTTCGGCGTGTTAAAAGAATTATTAAGAATTGTTAAATTTGAATGTTCGCAGACGAGATTAAATTAACTAAATTTTGAGAAACATGAGTTTGTTGCTCGCGCATTATTGCGCAAAGATCGTTTTTAAAAGCGAAAGGAAGACTTAGAAAACACGAACACCTGCGCTCATTTCACTAACAAGATAAAATAATAACAGTCGTGGACTCTAGAGCTTCTTTTGACATCTTCCTATGTACGTGCATGCTACATGCGTGCGTATGCATACATTAAATTGTTATAATAAAATGACAAAAAATATACGTTTAAGTTTATTGTAATTTTATGCAATTTTATGCAAATTAAATAAATTTATATTTTAAATTTCCAATAGAATGTTAAAAAATATTATTACTAAAAAATTCCTCGGACAATATCCTTGAATTTTGACTCTGTCTCTCGTTCGAATTTTCACGAGCACATCTTACTTTTCCTTATCTCTGGCTATGTTCCTTTGCAATTACATAGGCGTTTACTTCGGGCGCAGACGTTAATTCGAGTTGTTTCGTTGATATCCACCGATACGACCAAGCCTGATAACATTTTTGCGAGCAATTAGACCGTCTCGGAATGGCTCGTGATCTCGCTGCCTTAGCGTCCAAAATTCCGACGAACAATAAATGCAAAAAAAATTCCGTTACACCGAGCGCCCTGGAATTGGATAGTCGATGTGGCCGCAGTTTCCCGCGGAAAACTTCAAGTTTTCCACAATGCAGCGGTGGCAAGAGTGAAATATAGAAGTAATTTATCGGGATCAAGATGCTTTTCTTGAGTGCTTTTAAGTAAGTGAGTCTTGCAATCCGCTTTTAAAGTGTATATTACATTCGAATATTACGCGCGCCTCCGTATTGTGTCGCCTCGGGAAGTTTAACGGCTGTAGCGGAAGTAATTAGAGAACTCTTTTTCTCGTGAACCTAAACCCGGGTATCTCCTCATGAATTGTAAATGTAGCCAAGTTTTTTAATCTTAGTATCGCATCTGGAATTTCAGATTGTCTATTTACAATTCGGCTTTCGCCGCTATAGACGCCCCGACGAACGGGGAGTTTCGATCATCCCAAAAATAGAATATTGAAGGATTCACTCAGATTTATACAGTTTCTGTTTTTGTAAGTAAATCACGAATCAATTTTATTGCGCGCTACCCTTGTAGAATAAATTATTGTTGCATCTTCTTAAATGATAAATATTATGAATATTTATCAAAAGAAAAATTAATGAGTCTAGGAACGAGACAGCGATATAATTTTTAAAGCGATGTCAAACACTCGATGAATAAAAGATTCTTGTCTTTCATCCGTTCCGTCGCAGTGGTAGCGAAGTAGCGATATTTCCTGGCATATTTTTCGAACAGGACAAATATACATTTTCCAACGAAATGTAAACTTTATCCTTCCGGTCGTTCGGACAAAAGATCGCGCTTTTTCCTTCGACCCGTCGGAGCGTTCCCTCGGTTTTGTTATACATGCAAATAATATTTCGGTGTTACTGAAACGCCGGCCCTCCGAGAGAACGAGATTCGAGGGTGTGAAAAATAATAATAACCGCAAAGAACGGCTCAGAGCATAGCGCGAAAGTTCCCGGAATAGTGCCATCTTATTTGAATTATTAGTGGCGATTTCGAAGAAACGTTTTGTGCAAATGGCTTTCGCGTATTGTAAGCGAAACCTTTCCCTTTCACTCGTTGTAAATAAGTATCGCATATTTCGTTTGAAAACCGAAGAAAAGTCACCGTTTGTAGAGAGAGGCGAATACGTTTCAGTTCAGTGATGTGAACCGTCAACATGTTTGTGAAAATTCGTTTTGAAATCACACGTCTGGAAAATCGATTTGTTTATTCGGGTTTCAAGAACGGATTATTTGCATTGAAGCAATCATGCAGTAAAGTACAAACTCAAAAAAAAAGATCTGCGTTTTAATCGCACACGAACTATTTCGTACCACACGAAATATTATTTATTAAAAGAGAAAATATTATACGTCTCCGATATGTTAAAGCATTTTGTTCAGGGAGCCATAAAATCATTATTTCTGTAGATGATATTTTAATATGACTTATATTACACTTAAATAAAGAGTGTACTTGTTTCTGCGTCTTGAATGGAAGTACGCAAAAATTTCACAAACAGATACAAAAATCCCTTAAGAGAGCGAAAGTAACAACTGCAGGTTTGAAAACAGCAGCTGTTACCAATGTAGATTAAGAACTCCAAAGACTTGAAGGATTACAATTAAATTAGTAAGAAAAAAAAAGATTAATATGTAAAAACAAATGCTCTCTCGAATTGCGGAAGTTTGATTAAATATCGCCGTGCGATTTCTCCGCGGAGTACGCACGGTGCTTCATCGGCACGCCATTCGACGCACTCACGTCTGCACGCATATGCGTGATACGAAACACGATTATGGACGGCCGTCGTCGCGACGCGGTAACGGTGGAGTTTCGCGAAGTCGTCGACATCGTCGTCGTCGTCGTCGCGACAACATTCTGATCTGCATCTAAATTGGAAAAAAGCGTCACGCGTCGTGAACTCGTTGCAGACCCGGCCGCACATTTTTTTTATGCATACCGGATATGTGATAATTCTGTTACACATCATCAGGCGAAAGGGCACAGAGTTTCCTCCGAGTTTCCTCTTTCGCATATAGATTCATTATTCCAATATTATATATGACAAAATTTTGTTTTATCATTTTCTCTCTGCTACGTAATGAATAATTATCTAAAAAGTAGACGACAGAGGAATCCTTCAATTTTTGTTTCATATATATGTCACTGGTACATTTCTGATTGTAGCGAATAATATTTCGTAAATTAATGCAATATAACTTGTTAATGAGGAGGATTGTCTGAGCGGACAATGTGTATATGCGTTAGCTACACGTGTGTCCCGTTGAAATTTGTAACTATGCAATTAGGATAGAACGTTATGCAATTTAAATGCAAATATCATTTCTTTCGCCATATGCGTTACGAGAAAATCATATGTCATAATTTAATACAACCGTCGAATTGACTAAAGAAATATTGCGCACAAAGTCAAACGCTGAATTTCCATTTCCCGATATCGCAATATTTGAGCATTTTACGTAGATTTTGCGATAGCGCGTGGATACACGCGCGCGTTTTTTTTTTACTAACATGTACATATATATATATTTAGATCAGAGCTGGTAATAAAAGTAAAATAATTTTAAAACGAGGTTTATTGCTATTTTTACGTTATCAACGGTTCATTTCATCCTCAATTGCTGTTACAAGCTTACGATGTATGAAGGAAGAGAAAGACTTCCACTTGATATTTTTCGACAATTTTATCGTTGCTTTGAAAAAAAGCAATGCTTGTTACTTTGGCAACAATGTGGCAGTTGTCACCTGTGTGGCATTACCCGCGGTGTGGCAACGCATACGTTGTTTCGAATAGCTTTTAGCCGATTTTATCGCTCCATAAAGCATTCGGTGATGTCGACGTACAAGTATCGAAGCTGTAGGTGCAGTAACGTATATGCGACGTGACGATAAATTGTTTTACATCTTTCATTGAGATCTTGCCAATCTTTCAAAGCCGCAATGTAGCTTGCCACCTCGTGCAAAATTATGGCCGATAAAACATTATTGCGAAATGAAAGTGTAGTATAAACTTATTATGTTTTGCGAATATAATATGGAAACTAATCATAAAATCTTGCCGTAAACTCCAATGTTCCGGTGAGGTTTCGAATCTTCTTTTCTTTACGAATGTGAGACGTATTTCCTGCATTACGAGATGCGAAATTGCCATGTACGCAAACAAATTGAAGAAGTACACGGAGAGAATTTTCTCTTAAAATTTATCCAGAAAATCATGTAATCGTGGGACAACACGGCATTTTGAAGAACTTTATGAAAGTTTTTTTTTTAAATTTTACTATACACTTTACCAGCAAAATGTATGGTAGAATCACATGATTACATGATTTTCAGAGTAAATTTTAAAAGAAACTTCTCTCCGTGTATTAAACTACAAAATATATGTTTAACAAATCCTCGCGTATCGAGCATCTTACAAACCTAAGTCTTATAAAATCGAGACTCAAGAGTATTGTATTATCTTTTCGAACATAACAGTGTATACTGACAATGAGATACTGTCATATAAGTGCACGAGATGGTAAGCTACATTGCGCCTTTGAAAGATTGGCAGGAGACTGGCGAGCATTGTATTATCTTTCCGAATGTGTGTAGTGCGCACGTTTCTACGAACAGAAACAGGAAGAATGTGTGCTTACCTGGATGATCCTCGATTTATTGAGGATTGTGTTACCCGACGGCTGATAGCGTTCCATGTCCCTCAGGATACTACGTACGCCGACGTCATCCGCGTCGACCAAACGAAAGGCAGTGATATTGACAAAATTGTACTTGAAGTCCTCGAGGTCGAAGGTTTCGATATCCTGTGGAAAGCGAGCGAATCGAGTCGCGGACCAAGTGGGTCTTCTGTGCGTTTCAATATCCCTAGGGTACTTACGAAAGTCGTGAAGAGGTAGTGGTACTTGTAATCATTCATCTGCAGCTGCAGGATCTGCAATATATGCGAGACGATACGGTCAGTAGAGGCCCCTTCCGCGAAATGGAATATATACTTAAAGAATAAGTCGGTGATCTTAAAATCAGAGCACGTCCAATTTACTTATCGTGCAAGTTCAGAGTTACTTTTACTTCTTAAATGGTTTTTCTGCATATAAATTTATGGAACTAATCCTTTTTCAACGAAAATCTATTCGAGCGCAATACCTTTCCGTAATTTCTTAATATTCAGTCTCGCATATTTTACTGGTGAGAATTTTCTTCTAAATCGACAATAATTGTAAAATATTTGTAACTTTTGTGCAGTATAATTTGTAAATTGTGAGAGGGATGCGCATGTATAGGACGATTTACCATTCGTAGAAAATGATGCATGTGCTCGGGTTTTGTGTCCACGATGATATTTTGAATTTCCTTGCTCTTTATTTCGGAGAGGACCTGCCTGTACGAGTCGGGGTCTGCTTGCCGGAGATTGATCTCGATATCACGGATTTTCGGTGATCTCACCAGCTCCCGAAGCTTCACCAATCCTGAAAATCGAGGTAGACACTTGCCTCAATTATATATGCGTACCAACGTATACGAAATGCAAAGGGTTCATTCCCGAAGGGAATCGAAGACACGAAGATACGATCGCGCGTTCTCGAGGATACGATTGTCGATGTCAACGCGAGCGAATCGTTTGTCTCGCGATCTCCGCAGGAATTATCATGTCGGTCGCTTAATGGCACGGAAACCCGTGAATCGCGCTATCCGACGAAATCAATACTCTCCAGTGCCTAAGTAATCAAGGTATCTGACTTGCAGGTCTTCCGGGGAGACACAGGCTCTGTTCTCTTGCAAGTTACCGGCGGGAACTTTGGCTCTTGAGATTCCGACGCGTGCCGGAGACGGGCGGCAACGTTTCGGCCTGTCAGTTTCCTTCGGGCACGGAGTGCCGAAGTCGGGATAATCTTTCACGGATAAACTCCACCCATGCAAACGATCTGCTGATTGATGCGTTCGAGTTTGCTTGAGAGCGTTGACATCTAAATATGTACCTATACCGATCGTATCATGTCCAAGAATTCGCGTATATTAGGCGATGCGATTTTATTTTCGTTCGCTTAAAGGTTTTTCTGGCGACGTAAAAAATAAGATCACACATCATCTATCAGTTTCACTTGTGCCATCGAGTCGAATGTTTAGCGTCGATCATTAATTTGATTTGAGATAATAAACGTTCCATGTGTGTCAATGCAGTTGCACTTTGTAAAAGACATGGTGACGCGTTTCTTGAAAAGTAGAAACTCGATGTCGCGCAAACCGCTCTTTAAGAAGAGAAACGAAGAGGAAAAAGAAAAGTGGATTTTATCGTACACGACTCTACGCCCAAGTGTTGGTAATAATTAATCCAGGAGCGAGTAAGAAACCGAGTTTAATTGAAGCCGTGTCAAGCGGTAACTCGAGTAAGACGAATGTTCTCATGTAAGCAGATTTTGTATCCCGAGGGACAGCATCCGACGACTATCTTGGGGAACACTATGAATAACGGCTGCAATAGCTCCAAGTTTCGAGCGCGCATATTTCGTCGGTACACCAATACCGTGACAACCGAGTGTAGCACCTTCGTGGTATAATATCAATTCGCGCACGAAGAAAACAATATGTGACAAGAGGATTATTTCCGCGTAATAGCGTAACACAAATCCGACACGTGTGGCGATCTACTTTGCATACATTAAACACTTATCGCGAAATCTCCTCAATGTACTTAATTATCGTCCTTTCCAATTTGATAGCAAATCATTGCGGGTCGATAAGAAAATTCGCAAACAAAATTCCTGCACAATTATTAAAAGAGAATAACTGTAAATTAGAAACACTTTGCGCGGCTCGATTGTGAAAGGTAGTTTAAAGAGGTAATTAAATTGTTGGGTGTTACAGCTTGAATTGAAAATAATAACTGGAATATTCCTCACGGTTTGTGGTGCGACTCGTTGCGGCGCAAATTATGAACACTTTGCGTATACCAAGAACGAACTTTCATAAGAGTCGTTTGAAACGGCGGTTTTAATTAAAATAGCATTTCGAGCGTTTTACTGCTCTTCGCAATTTCGCGAGCGATATGCGAAATAGATAGATAGACAGATAGATATGATAAATACATAGATAGATAGACAGAAAGAGAGGAAGAAGCCGACACCTTTTATTAAAATTGACATGGCGAGAAGCCATAAAGTGTAATGCATTATTGCGAATTGCGTTTCAAGGTGTTACAACAGGATAGTCCGTGAAACATTCATCAAAGTGGAAGAACAGAGGATCGTTTACGATTCTACGAGAGAACTGCACCATTTACAGATTAGTAACTAGGGAATTGGCATTGTCCGACTTAACGTACGTTGTATTTAAGGGGCACCAAGGAAGATCGCGTTTCTAGGGAGCGAGGCACGACGTGCGGAAATGAGCGCAATGCGACGCAATTTCTCACTGTGATCCACGTTGCGGTTTTGAGCTTAGCAGCACGGTATTATCCTGGCTTTCGACGGCGAGCATTGAGAATTACATGTTTTACATGCTTACAGTACCGGCTAAAATTATATCACCTTTCGATGTTTTTCGAATAAAAAATGGGAAAATTATGATGCACTTTGTCAAATTTCATTACCCCTTACGTATTTACTGTAAAATTTTGAGCGCATTCGATGCACTTTGACGAAAATTGTGCTCAGAAAACCTAAAAGTGATATAGCCTTGGCCGGTACCGTAAATACCTCTACCTTAAAATTCATATAAGGACCAGAATTCATAATCTATATAATTTTTTTGTATTTGAGTGAAAACGATAATAAAACTCGTTAATAAAAGTGAGTAAAAACAGAGACGCCACAACCCCTAGAAAAGTACAGGGAACCACTAGAGAGCTAACAATAAATATCGTCGACGTCGCATAAATCTTGAGAGAGACCGAGATAATTGGTTGCATCACTTGTAGGGTTCTGCGAGGCGCGGGACAAGAAAAAAGAATTCGAGTCAAGCCAAACGCTACTGCGGCTACTTGACGATGACAATAATTTCTTCGGGGAATCGGAGAACTGCGCGGGAGCGTTCTATCGCGAATGGAAGACAGATTATCATATTGGCTTTTATACACTCTAATGACGACCACTTGCGATACGTGTTCGAAATGTCGATATGCCTCGACAGAAATACTGCGCTGAGTTCGCAGCGCGAAAGAAAGCTGTCAACGATTACTTGCCTCTTCCTTTTTCGCTCCTCGCCTCGAGTGGATCGCGCGGTGACAGACGATCGAAATAATTGGATCGCCCGGCTGTCTTAAACATGCGCATTTCAAGAGGACGGTCGAATGAATATTGGAGAGGTGAGCGAGCCGCGGCAGCTGAGAGATTCGATTTGGAAGTACTTTAAGAAATAGCGCTTTAGAATATAAATGCGTTTTTGGCTATGTAAAAAGGATACTTGATGACGCTTTTAATAATATTCCAAGAAAGCGGAAGGGACAACTTTTCTTGCGGAGTCGCAATTATATTCCAACAAAGAACGTAGGAAATGTAGCGATTGCTTTTGTGAACAAGTTTCTTGCAAAAAGTCGCAGTTAATTTTTCCAAATTTATTACGGTCATATATATGATATTCTAAAGGAGCAATTTCAAGGTTTTTTTAAATAAAAACTTCATAACGGACAAAAGAAAAAAGACCAATATACTACAGTAGACAGAATGAATTGAATACTTCAATCCTTTAGCTATATACACTCAAATTGATAGCAAAGAGTGTGTTTTTCTTTAAATATTTAATGCTAATTTAAATTCGGTAATTGTGTTCTTTTCGAAAAGCAACAATAGAGAAACTGGGTTAAAACCTGGGGAAAAAAGTGGAATATATATTCGCGTTTATTCCCTCGAGGCAATTACATAACTTGGTTCATTTTAGCGTATTGTTGAGAATGTTTGGGCGGCAAACATCGAGGCGCACAATGTACAATCAAATATGATCCTTTAATGAAATGTTCTTTAAAACAATTAATTAAAAGAACATACAAATTCGAGTGTATCGGTTATTCGAAAATGGAAGTACGCAAGTTTTAAATGTGAACGAATTATTTAGATAACATATCTTCTTTTTTGCATTCATAACTTGTCACCCTTTTTAACTGTATGGAATCTCTCAATGAATTAAAATGGGATGTAACGACGCATTTGCTTTAAGGCGCGTATAATTACATTTGTCTTCGTTAGTTGATTAGCTAACACTAGTTGATGACAAATGTTCTTGAGAACGACGTTACGTGTACGAGGTGGACTTTCATTAACTGCGCCGTGGATCGTGAAGGGATTTGTTTTTGGAAGATTTGCTCGTCCCATCGGGATCGGTCAGTCGCTCGTGCGGAAAGACGACATATCGTGGAACTTCGACGATCGCCGAGCTATTCGAAAAGTTCGCGAAGACTTTCGCTGCGTCTGGGAACAAATTCCCACCCTTGCGTCCCGCTCCGTCATGATTTAGCTATCGTGTAAAACATACGCGCTCGACTGGACACTTACATGGGGCCGGGTCGGTCGTAAAATTGTCATTATGACAGAGAGAAATCCTTGCCCGCATACGCAAGGATGCGCCATGCGGTGGGGCCCGAAAGCAGCGACCGCGTGTAATTTTCACGAATACACTGCTCACGCTTGCGTATTCTTTCAACTTCCGCGTAATTGCCGAATTATTATTACGCTTAGATTCAGTGAAGAATATCCGTGTGCAGCGACAAAACCATTTAGAACACGTGGCTGCGAAATTAGAGAGGAGCGAGCCTGTTTGGCGAAATTTGAAAATACGTGAGAGAAATTATCGATCTCTCAATAATATGAGATACGTGAGGAAAATGACTGGTAGCGATAGTCACTCGGCGAGATTATTTAGAATACGTGACTGAAATGATCGACGGTCGATTACGTTTAAGATATGCGGGTCACAGATTACGTTCTCTTCGAAATTTATAATGCGCGATAAATATGCGTATATAGCGTGCTGTATTTATTTCAGAATGTTGTACTAATCTGTGGAATGGTGTCGACGACGTCGCGTCTCATATGCAACTTTGTATAAATGAAGCTAAATGTCGTGGCAACTTTGCATAAAGATAATAATGTTTGGCAGAGAAACACTTTATATCCGCTTGATCCTTTTTTATATCTTTAAAGACAAAAAGTAGATCGCGATTTGCCATTCAATATGGATATTCGAAAGGAAAGCTAAGCACAGGGTGCCCGAAGCTTTCCGTCTTATAGGTCTTGCAGACCCTCAGAATGCTGTTGGGCTGTCACTTTCAGGGGTTATAAAAATACAAGGCCGCATCACCTGGTTTTGACGGATCTCACGTAAAAAGGATTTGACGTTTCATGCTTGAACTAGCGAACTTTACGAGGCGAGCGTACCACGGAATAAGAAGAAAACATCTAGGCGGAATATCGCGGATAATATGTCGAAAATAAGAAATATACGTATGCACGTGTATTAAAATAAAAATCGTCTGCCTTTATTGAAAAGATGACGCACTAAACGTGTTAACAATACTTTTGCAAACTGTCACTTTCGATACTTTCGGAATTAAAAGTATATTGTGGGCGGTTTTATTTTACGTCTTGTAATAGATCCGCGATATTCGATGAAATTTGTGAGATGTGAAAATTTTTTAATAAACATGTCAGCTGTAAAGAAAAATGAAAAATACATAAGCCGGAGATTGTTCTATTTTTTCTTCTTCCACCGTTCTGCATCGAAATATAAAAATGCAGGGTAGTGCGTTCAGCAGGACGATTCGTCCTTCCGCCAGCGACTCCATTATTCTGAAGGGTTCCGCGAGGAATGCGGATGGTGAGGAACGACGAGGTGGAAGGGCGAGAGGAGTAACGTAAGAGGGGAGACGCGGAGATGGTTGTTCGATGGAGTGAGCGAGTCTTGGAAGTTCCACAATGGACTGTGATGGGCCAGGTTGAAGGTTCATTGGCGATTCTCGGGACGTAGGGACACGGAATCAGGTTGGCGGGTGTACGAAGCGGGTTCGAAACCGTTTCGGCCACTCGGCGTGCTCCTTTTTTCGGGTGGGGAAAAAGCGGAAAGTACCATCACCTCACAGTGGATTTCCCGCCCTCCGCGGGAATCTTCTCTCGGGAAGAATGAAGGCCGATGTTATCATACCGCGGGATTGAAAGAGCCCCGAACGCCGAATTAACCGTGAAACATTAATCCACGTGGCGGTTTCATTTCGCGTAACTTCGATGGACTCTGGATGTAATTACGACGTCGGAATCTCACTGCTGACTTTTCGCTGAATAATGTCTGACGAGCTCGAGCACGTAACTCGGTTCATCTAAAGATGGGCGCGCGTGGAAGAATTTTCGTTTAATATCGAGTCGCGTTATTCGCGTCATATCACGTCGTATTATTCGCACGATATTATTTCAATCGAAAACCTAGTTTTCAGCGTGGACTCAATCCCTCTGTTTAATGTGACGCTCAACGCGGCTGTCCGTTCATTAAAGTTACGTAAGAACGGCATGACACAACGTTAAGGATAATACTTGTTGTATTTATCAGCTGAAGCTTAAAAATAAATTCACGCCAGAGTTCCAAGTGGCATTGGTAAGCGAGCGGGCTGGCAAGTCGTATGTCTCGCAGATGCAAAACTAGACAGCCCAGACTCGCGCAGTCACGATTTCTCTAGTTCGCTATCAACATTGTGCATATCTGTATATGCGGGGAACTCGGCGTTGATATTACACCGTGCCACGGACACAGGACTTCATTGTAAAGTCTATTCGCTATATCTGCCAGTGAGATATGCGGACCGCGTTTATTGTACGGGGGAAGGTTTCTAATGCGGCGACTTGATTTTGCTCGTTCTGCGTTAATGCGCGATATCTCCCTCATGCGCGAGCGGGAGCGAAACTCAATTAGATTCATGAAGATAAATGTGCCCGCGCGCGGTCCGGATGAACGACGACGTTCGCGTCGATACTTTAGACACGTGTCAAATTAAAGCGATCGAGTTAAAATAACGTTGTTATCCTGTCACTCGCGCCCCGAAACAAGATCCCCTTAAGAACGTTTGGGAGCTCTCTTATAAGTCGAAATATTACGGTATTCTCTGTACGTGTTCTATTTGGAATTCCATTTTCGTTTGAAATTGCAGACGAGGCGAAGATGTTTGAACTTTTTGAGAAAGATCTGAATTGACATTCCACGGCAGTCTAAAGACATACAGGGAATAACGATTACGGGATTCTTCAGGTACCAATAATCCGTCGGCGTGCAAGAAAAGAAAGAGGGGGGGGGGGAGAGAGAGAGAGAGAGAGAGAGAATTGAAGCCGCGATACCACGAAAGAGAATTAAATTAAATGTGCCCCATCATTTTTTCATTTAATTACGTCTACACTTGGCATGCTTTGAATTCGCGCATGTGGTAAATTACAACGAACGAATCCATCGCCTGATTAGATGGGATGCAGCGATTCGAGAAATGCGCAAAGTGGATAGCGGTTGTTACCGCTCGAGGAAGTTTCCGCGTCGTCGCGAGAACTCCGCGAGACGGAAAACGAGTAAAGTAATCGCGAATCGATACTAGCGGCTCTCTAAACTACTTGAAAGTTGAAAGAGATCTAATGCCACGCTGTCTGGCTCCCAAGATAGCCGTGGACCTCACGGCGCGGCACTTGCACGTCGATTGAATGAGTCAATTTCGCAAACTGTCCAGCGTCCATCTCTCGTCATCGAGGACGGTCAAGCGTCAAGATTAAGAGTGGAATATTATAATCCTGCAAACTTTCGATCCGTTAATCTTTTTTTTTATGCTATTTAAATAATGTAAAATATAACGTATCGGCCACGGATAACCGGCGCGTGGTGATTTTACAATGATATAACGTGGACTGATTCTTGACTCGAGAGCTCTCGGGGTAAAGCCGTAAAGTCGACACTGAGCCACTCGAAGGACATGTCACGCCGCATCGCCGCGACGATGTTCGATCCCGTAAGGTAAGACGAAATTCCGCTGAACGAGTCGCGGTCTCGTAACGACAAACATGCTCGAGACGTGTACGATTTCGCCGACTCGAATCCCTTACACCTCGCGGGTACATAGTGCGCCGGAATTGAAAGTGTAGGAAACACGGAGATCCCGGAGTCCCGGTAAATCTCTCGAGGAATTCAGCGTCGGAACTCCGGCAAGAGGCGGGATGCGCGAGGGGGTTGAACGAGATAGCGGGAAACCGGCAGGGGGTCAGGGGCGTTCTAATCGGCTTGTACGTGTACTCTCACAAATAGCTAAGCTCGTTGTGGAAGGCGGTTAAGCTTGGGAGATGTTTTCATCAAAGGTGGTTAAATTCCGCGAAAATCCCGTAGAGAGACGCGGAAATGAAATTATCGACGCGGCAGCCAAGTTCGATGGAAAAACTTAAGACGTTCGCCGCCCCATTGGCGAAAGCGTTAATTTATAGATAGTAACGTTTCATTTCACTTTGCCGCGCGCGCATAACACGTTTCACTCGACTGCGTGTAACATCGCTTTTAATCACCCTGTAATCGAATGCCATTGCGAGAACTCGAGCTATGCGTAACGCCAATTGATTTCGTTATCAGTTTCACATGTCTATTGACGTTATTCAATATAGCTAGATCATAGCACGCTAATTTTTCCTCTAAAGGCTTAATAATTGTGTTATATATGTATAGTTGAATTTATGGCAGACAAACTGGTGCAGCTCCCCCCCTCTCTCTCTCTCTCTCTCTATTTTATATCATTATCATTTCGCAATAGCGATTAGTACAGCTGCTAATTTGTAGTAAAATTGTAATCCAATTAACAAAGTGCAACCTTTGAAGTTAAACTTTTTATATCTACTATGACCAATTTTTTCTTAATATTTATGAATTATTTTATTAGTTATTTTAGTGTTATTAAATGTTATAAAGAATCTTTATACTAAACAACGATAATAATTTCTTATTCATCGCCATTTCTGTTCGCATTTTCCCTCTCATTTGTCAGGCGGTGAATTACGAGCAAGTGCGATTTACAAAAAGCTGCCTACGGAGGTGGGAACGTAAAATATTTCTTACGATACGACAAATATCTGCAGACGGTGGATTTTGGCGACGATCTTGCAGAGGATCACGTATGACTGTAGTGAACCGCGATGACGACCCACGTGCCGCGATAATCAGTCACGGGAAATATTCCGGCGTCGCGAAACGTACGTTTATGGCGTGCAATTCTTCTCGCGTTGTTCCTAATTCAACGTAATCGTCCCCATCCAGAGAATCGCTTTCCTCTGACCACTCATCACTTGTTATTTCCGGTAAATTACGCGAGATGCGTTTCGAGCGCGCGAGACTTGTTCCGCTTTAAATAATTAATGCGTCTTGGCTAACATATTCTTGATGTCAAGAGAAATAGAGGAACATGCTGAAAATAGTGATCTTGCGAAACTGTAATTGACGAAGATTCAAAAGATATATACAAGAGGCCCGAGCGTTACTTGTTCCAGTTAAAAAAAAATCTGATCAATTATATTATTTATTTTAAGATGTTAAAAATAATGAAATTTAACGCTCTTCGAAGATTCCTTCGTTTAATATCCGTGCACCTCAAATCGAAGGGGGATTTAAAAATAATTTCTATCTTAAAGCACCTTAATCCGCCATCCTGTACGTCTTTAGGGATAATGCCTCATTCAAGCCGGACGTACTTTCAACGACTTCTAACTGTTTAAATTTAAATGAACCATTATGCGAATTAATTAATTAAAGCTATGGAACCGGCTTGCCAAAGTAAGAGGCCGTTACTTTCCGGAGAAAAGACGGGTTCAACGTCGGTTTCAATCCGACTTCATCCCTGCCTGGATCTTCCAAATCATCCATCGCTACCAACTTCTTACTCCTTTCTCAAACTGGGTAAAGCATAATTCTACGCGAAAGCGCACTAGAGAAATATCGCTTTGACATGCCCATGCATACGCGGATTCTTGCAAAAGACGGCCATACAGTTTGGATTTCAAAGAACTTTGCAATCGGCTTTGTGCCAAGGAAAATTTCAAACCCGACTTGAACATTCGATCGCACGAATTTCGTTCGACGCGCAACGCCCGTCTGCAATACTTTTAACGCAAAGAATAGCAAAGGCCGTGTAAAAACTCCGCGCCCTTTAAACAGAGAATATTCTTCTATTTAATTTATCCCCGACTTTTGCAGAACAATCGCAACAATTCGCGATCGGAGCATTCAAAGAGATTTAAGAGACGACAATATAATTTCCATTTAATTGGCTAAGTAGTCGCGGATTTGTTCAGATCAGACAGCGAAGTTATGAATATGCATTCTCTCCGTATATCATTTGCGATAAAAAGGAAACTGTGCTCTCGGCAAATTCGTAAAAGCGCGTTATTTCTTTCTCATCCTCGCGCCAAAGAAACGGAAGTTCCATGCCGTTGCCATTTATTTATGACCAAAAACGCACAGTGTCATTAGCACAATCCTACGTTACGATAGCGAACGTTAAATATCCCGAGGAGTTTTAGTGGACGTAAAACGAATTTTGACAAATGTTCCGCGTGCCAATAAACGTTGAAAAATTCGACCGAGCCGTCTGCGCTTTCAATTTTTTCACGCAAGTTCCGCATTTGTATGGTAAGGTTAGTTACGATTAGATGGTTACTAAATCGACGTAGCCATAATTTTTAACGGGGAGTAACAAAATAGCGGGAATAAATTTCAGAGAGAATAAGATTAAAGTTTCTGTCGTACTCGAGTGTGTTTAAACGGCTGTGTCAGTTAAATAGACCTGATATCTTTATGGTGCATAGATCGATATTAATATTATTATTACTAGAAAATGGTGCACGTTAACGTCGCTCACCATGGTCGTCTTCGTAGATGATCACCACCTTGGTCCAATTGAGGAACTCCATGATGTCCTGATAAGCGGCGTTGAGCAGACTTTGTGCGGGATAGAGATTAATGCTGAACTCTTTCGCTTCCGTCTCCAGGTCCAGCCTGGCCTCGAGATGTGGAATATCGAGAGCGTCGCAAATACTGTGAATGTGCTGTCCCAGAATCGGGTCCGAGGGTCCGAAAACCGCTTGAACGCCATGCTTGACCTGCTGGCACGCTGCAAGAAAAAGTGACAGGCGCGTTTTAGGGCGGACAGCTTTTCTGGCAAATTTGCTTGAGCAATCAAGACGATAGCAACTTGGCAGCGAATTTGACTCGAGTATAACTTGGCATTAACTCCGCGTCCGCATCAAGAAGCAATAATTTAACCCGATATTCTCGCAACGGATTCTCGGAGTGCAGATTTTAATTATCCGGAGAAAAATCGCGAGTGTAATGTTGCTATATCGTCCGCTATTAGTTTAATCAAGCGCTTTTTTCCTCTTCCTCGTGCAATTAACGTTTCTCCGTCCAACCTCCCGTTCTCGCGGCGAGAGAGAAGAAAGCGATTAACTCGGAATTACGAGTTTTCCCCGTACCGTTAATGCCGACATAATGATGCCGTGTCACGGTCGATAATCCACCCCGGCATAGCCAAGAAAACTGCGGTAAACTGAGGGTAACGCCGCATTAACGTTACACTACATGTAGAACACGATCGTACCATTCGCCCTCTCTTGTGCCACTTCGTGGCTATTGTACGAGCATAAGGGTTGTTGTACGTGCGGAATGACCGAATCTGGGGCGTACTGGCACACCCGCCGGGTTATCTCATGTAAGTTCCAAGTGTTACCGCACGTCCGGCCAACGTTAGGCAATCGACCGACCCGGAGTTATCCGAGCATCGCCTCTGCCCGTCCGCAGGAACAAACCCCCTGACTGGCCGCCGTCTCTGTCTTTACGTCGCCAAGTTAATTTACGTTGTCGCGCGCGCGGACGGAAATCGATTTTCGGAGCGTGCCGCACTTCCAAGTTGTCCGGGTAACAACGAGACAGCGTTAGTTAGATCAAGTGCCACGAATAGAGAATTTCGGTAAACGCGAATGCGGTATCGCGCTTCCGGATTGCTCGCGAGCATCCCGGGAGTTACGGCGCGAAGTGCCAGCGTGACAATTGTTCCGTGAGAAGCTGCAAGGAATTGCGAAGCAGGCGGGGCGGATATGCGCAATCAGCGTAAACGCATAAATGATAAGAGGTGACGCGTGACAGGTACAAGTATCCGCTTGTGTGCCTTGTATATACGGCATAAAAGCAGCCAAGTCATGTGAAACATTTCAACCAAATATCAAAAGACGTTTGGGATTAAGAACGCAGTGATACGTGAGACGAATATTGAGATCCACGCAGAGGTCGTTAGCAATATAGATACGGCGAGGCTCCTTCCAGCTTTCAAAAATGCCGAGTCTTTTCATGATGGACGATTGAGCCGTCCCGTCCAGTTATCTCCGATTATTATAAGGGAACAGCGGAAAAGATCAACGGGAAGCTGGAAGCCGGCGAGTAATGGCTTCTTGTGCGGTGAGATAATGGCTTTTCGAGCTTCCATTATCATTCCACGCTACGGTGATGATATCGCCGTCATTATACGTGGATTACAACAATCCGGATGATTCTTTTCTTTACAGCGTACCGTTTCTAACGGTACGACCGGTGATACAGGAGCCGCGGAGAAAATACCAAACGCGAGTTGGCTAATACAATTTTATACGGATGGTAATATTCGTATCGCTTCGATGTCAAATCAGTCGGAATGTGAAGCCGACTTGCTATTCGATCGGAGGATTCTGTGTTTCACGAAAGATTTCTATGAAATACCTTCTCCTGTTGCTTCAATGTAAAATAAATCGTTGGATCGTTTTACTTGTGAGTCTACAGAAAGGAACGTAACGTAATCACGTTTCTACAAATTGCGAATTTTAGAATTAACCGAGAGAAAAATGCTTCTCTCTGTATATACGTATATAAATATATTAACTTACTTTACGACCGTGTTCAATATATTGATTTTAACGTTACGGCACTCCTGCGTTTTGAATGCACCTTATTGCATTGCCTCAATCTTGACATTAAGTTTGCACAGATTATTAAGCCATAGGCAAGCATGCGGAGGTAAATGGCTGAGGCCAAAATAAACTTTCAGCCGACTCGTGCTGGCGCTCAAAGCGTAAAGCGTGGAAAAATCAAATTGGCTGTAAACGAGTCTCTCTCGAAAGTAAACGAGGTTTAATTCGTTGCTTAATGGGGTGATCGTTAGCCCCCGGCAAACGTGCCCGTACTCCCCCCCCCCCTCGCTCTTTCTCGCTTTCTCTGCCCCCTTTCTCTCCCCTTTATGTACTATACTTTTCTTCTTTTTTCATTAAAGTGCTTTGCCATTCCTTTTCATGAAAACAATTTTCAATACAAAGTGCGCTTATAATAAACCGAATTCTGTCTCTTCCCTTATTTTCCTTTTCTTAATCGCTTGCGTATTAGTATTAAAAAATGTTTCGTCCTATGATATAAGAGGATGATTGAACCGAGCGGGCAGATTGAACCCGGAAGAAATAAAATGCACGTTACATGATAAAAGCAAGTAATAAGAGTACGCGAAAAGATTGTAGCGATAAAAGTGGAACATAAGAACCGAAAAGATCTCTTGATCGTTAGCGCAGAACAAATGCGTTTGCTCTCTATAGGAAGTGAACTTTCTTTTAACCACAAATTTTTCTTTGACTAGTTATATATATATAAATCGATATCTTTAGTAAAAACGTCTTTTAATATTACGCTCACCTTTCTAAAAACGGAGCTGTTCAACGAAATCTCTCACAAATTGAATTTCGCTTGTACACGATTAGTTACCGGACTAAATAGTATATTCTGGAGCGTATTAGTTTATAATATTTTGTACGGGCGATTTTTTCAATCTAGCGGCAACGTCTCGCTAAGAAAGGAAGTATATCGAATGGAGCGGCACGATGGAAATAAAGATCAGAGCAGATGGGACAGAAAGCGGAAAGTAAAGGGACGTTAGTGGACAGCTGAATAGCAAGGAAATAAAATGCACGTCGAAAAATGGAAGCAGACAACTGCCGCGGGCAGAAAGGATGTAATGGTGAATATAATGCTGGAATATCAAAACCAAAGAGACGGATAAGAAATAACGCGATGATGTTCAATCCATCAACTATTTTTTCACGTCGTTTTCTTACACTTTGCTTCCTCTTAACGTTGACGTCCGTATCATATTTTGTAAAAAGTATTAATGCAATTCGTATATCAGCTTGTGAATAAGAACATGTAACGGTACAGTTTTGATTTTAATATCCGTTGGTCCATCTTTTTCCTACACAAAAGTGATTGCTGTAACTGACAGAAAAGCTTTTTACAATATCACTGTACTTCTTATTGGGAAACAATAATTTTAAAAGCATTGCCGATATCATGTAATACCAGCCTTCGCCGTATAGAAAATCAATAAGTGTCAGTCAGCGGACGAGACGGTTGTCATTTCAAATGACATGTCTTTTAAGTGCATCGTCGTCTCAATCGTAATGACGTCCTCTACTTACAAATTGTATTGCTTCTCGACGTTTCTTACTACGGCTTCAATGCTTATTGCCGCGCTCGCTGAGCTGGTGAGTAAGTAACTTATTTTTTTGCTCAAGTTGATTGTCATTTTTCGACCACATAATAAACTATAATATAATCATTAGTCAAGCTTTACTTGAATTTCCTTTACGGAAAATTATCCAATTTTTATATCACCAAATTTGGAGTTACTTACTTTGCGATGGAAAACGCGATATTATTTCGATTTAATTGTTATCGCGTTGCTGAAGATCGACTCAAAGCGGAACCGTTCGATTTTCAATTGTGTCCTGTTATTATAATAAAAATATAACGTTTACTCGCATCGTCAGCCACGTTGAATTCTGAAAGTCCTTTCTTATTCGTCGTGTATTAAGAAAACCACTATATTTTAATTCGTACGAAGAGCTTGGATTTTTACAGGTTTTTTTACTGCTTTTAATTTGATTATTTCTACAATTAAATTCACGGAAAACTTTCAATTTTCCATGTAAATTAATCATGTGATCGCGTTCTTTCTTATATCGTTATTAATTTGAGAGAAACAAGGTGTATATTTGCGCAAAAAGACAATAGCCTAAAAGATTACACGATTTTAAATCGTGTGTAATCTACTGCGGAATGGACATCCTTTCGATACATGTATAGTCATCTAAACGGAAATATCGAACTTGTTGCGGCAAATATATCTCGCGCGACACTCGACGTTTCGACCGTCGGAAAAAATTTGTTTCCCTGCAGACATGTATGAATTTCTTGTATCGTTTATAGAGCATACATGCACCCACACGAATATTTCTCGCGTGATACACCGCGCAAACGGCGGACACAATCGGCAAAACGATATATATAAGTCTGACGTTTTATTGCCTCCGTATTCGGTCCCTATCAAGAGACACTCGAAGGATATAAACCGGGATAAGAAAAAGCGGTGATATTTTCGACAGTATTTGCTAGTTTGCGCCAAACGGAGAAATAATCGCAAGTTTCGACGTTTCGCGTCCGAGTATTTACCAATTCTGCGATTACTTTTAGTGCGAAGCGACGAACAATGTACCATTCCTATACTATTTTGGAGAATAAAGAGAATGTATTTATTTTCGTTAAAATGTGCAAAAACGGGCATATTTCGCAGGAACTGAATTATGAATACGTTTACCGTTGAGTTGTAAATTCCAGAAAGAAAAACACTCGGTTCCGCCTATTGTAAAATGCGGTTTTTTTTACTGCTTTCGAAATAGCTGAGAGCAAAATTGCAGAGATTATTTCGCAAATAAAAAAAACACGTACTTTTAACAAACTGTTGATACAGCGAAAGATTGTACAATTATACATTAACGTCCCTATTTCAAGTTAAATTTTTGTACGAATATTTTAAAAGTTATTTTTTCTTCTTGAACAAAATCCATTCAGCAAAATTATTTCACGTTTTGTCTGAATGTATAAAACATCTGCAGCCAATGTGGAATGTAATATATATTATGCTGGCAATTCTCATTGATTGGTTGCGTTTCCGCTCTAAAACAAAATGAATGTAATTTATTCAGATCGCGATGGATCTCGTTCAGAGCTTTGGAGTTTTATTCGACACCGAGTTCCCACGGCAATGTAGCCCACGGCTTTTGTCGCTGATGAGGAAAGAAATCATCTAACGGTAACCTCGGGAATAAACGCAATTTCGCATTCACCGGGATTTACACCGCGGAAAAGTTATCCTCTATGAAAAATATATCTCTGATATCGTTCCGCATTGCACGCGAACGACCGACGGTCATTTCCGATTTCATTTGTATAAATGCTTCGCAAAAGACAATTATTTTGCAATACCTTTAATTCTTCCGCGTTATATCATAATAAACGTAAGTTATATTAATTGTATGTACCCTCTCTTACATGAAACAGATGTCAATACTGCATGCTTAAGGTTGTAGTAACTTATTCTTAAAATTAAAATTACACTAAAGTCACTACTACACGGAAAAGAAAATGTAGCTGCCGTAGCTACACACACAGAAAAAATGTCCGGATCCAATGCTATTACACTTCGAGGTATCATAAAATAGGATCGATATATCGCCAATCATATTTATTACAGAGAAAGGAATCTTAAATGAAAAATCCTAAGATCTAGAATAAAATAATAGTCTTTTGTCGAAAATCGTGGTGCCAACTTCGTGCGTTTAAGATGGAGGGAAAATTTATTCTAAACGCAAGAATATATAAACTTACATTTATATAAGTTACTCTTGTTTCAATATAGTAAGTCAACCTTTTTTAATTCGATAGAGGAGAACAAGAATTGATTTTATTTTGACATCGTCTTATTTTTATACCAAATGAGGCTGTGAGAAATATAAATGCGTCAAGAATATTTTTTGTCTCGGTAATAGAAATCCTTTCTGAGGGTGTAAAATCTACATGTGGTTACTAAATTTCAGTTGTAAAATATGGACAGTTAATATTTAGTTGTGATAGCCAATATTTTTGCTACTGTGCCCATTTTATTAGGTGCAACAGCAAACCGTTTGCTGTGGTTTAGAAATTTGTAGTTAACGCAGCAAAATATTTTTAACAAATCATGATTAGTTATAATAGCGAAAAGGTTTGCAATGTAATAGCAACGTTGTTAAAAACAGAATTCGCGGTTGTGATATTCTGCATTCACACGTTTCCTATCACATCTACACAGCATTAAGTTGATGAGCATCTGGGACTGTCAACGACGTCTTGACTCAACGTCTCTCTTTCTTCATTCGTCTCGTCGAGGTAGTTGTTGATTGCTGTTCGAAGTAATCGAATCGTCTTATTTCTCCGCGGTTTCTCTCGGGCGCTAGTTGCGTTTCTGAGTTTCGCGCTGTAACTCGGTTACACAGGCACTTCATTACTAGGACTCTAACTTGATGCTGCTCTGCCAGCAGTCAATCGTACAGCCTCGTGTCAATTGATTAGAAGACTATGCATAGTCGAGTAGCCTGAATCCACTTGTCCATTTGGTTCGCGCTAGTAATTACATTATACCCCGGACCTTAAAGCACCAATTAAACGGCACCTTGCAGATCCTCGAGCAAAATCCATGAATCTTCGATGACTCAAACAAATCTCAGTTTCGGCAAGAGGAGGAAGATCCAATTTTGTCAGGCACAGTTAGGGCAATAAATATACCATCCAGCTTTATCTGGTTTTATCCAAAAGAAAAATCACGGCACGTTTATTAATCTGTTAACTCTCGAAGAATATCGACGACGATGTCCGTCTTATCATCCTCACACGAATTTATGGGATCGAGTCGTTCGAACTTCAGCTATAAGTTCGAGATGTTTTATCTGCAGAATCTGTAGCGTGGAGCGATATTGGTTTCAAGACCGAATTCCGAGTTGCATTTGTAACGGCCAGGCGGGTTCGGTATCATCGTACGAAGAGCAACGTCGGCGGCTCTTATTTCAAGGGCGCAGTCTCTGGTCTCGAGTACTAAATTGGAAAGCGAGATCGATTGCAACGCGGGACGAGAGAAAGAGAGAGGATAACGCGTATTTTCGCGAAAGCGGAGTAGAAACGGGTGGGTTGGGTCGCAGACCAGGGGGCGACCGGAAACACGGCGAAAATAAGAGAAGGCGAAAGCGAATGGTGGAGGCGAGCCAGCCAGCCGCCAGCCAGCCATCCAGCCAGCCAGCCAGCCAGCCAGCCAATCGTATCTGAATTTGTTTACGACGACAGGGCGCTGTCGACTGTCGAAAAAGTTTCTGTGGCTGACGTCGACGTCGTGCACGAGAAATACGAAAGTTAGCCCCTTTTAACGGAGTTCTCTGCCGGGGCAGAGCTTGGCGTTAAAACGTGAGGACTGGGGTCAAAACGCCTCTCATTCGCCTGCCGACTTTGCCGAGAGCTCTGGCGAGTATTAATCATATTTCGAGAGGCTCGAAGATGGTCCACAACTCCACTTCCGCGACCAGATCATCCGCGGCGAAGGTTTACGAAGGTCAAGCCCATCGTGGATAAGTCGTGACGCGCGCTCGAGGTAATTTCGGTCTCGGCAAATGAAATCGGCGGGGATCTTTTAAGATCAAGGTTAACATCTGCCCAGAGGCGCACAATAGGCAGAATTCGTACTTCGGGGAGCTGGTGCATTTTTCCGCGCAGCCCCGTACCACAAATAGGAAGGAGAGCGTCATCGCGGCGTACAATGGACCACCGGTGAGGATCATCGGCGCCTATTCCGGGTTCCTCCTTTTCCCCAATGCGCCCGAGAAGATCCAGTCTGCGCGCGATGCTCAATCTACTTGCCGTCGTCGAGCAAAAATCGACCGTCGGGATTGTCGCGGGAGGCTCTGATACGTTATGATCTTGGCCGCCGGCCACGGGAGTTATCTTCTCCCTCACGCGCCGTGGCCAATGGCGTTCCGCTGATGAATCTAACCGCGCGACTAACGGCGACGCTCCGCTATCTGTAATTGCGCGCGGGGGGGAGACTTGGTATTCTTCTTAATTTCGCGAACGAGATAAGGCGGGTGCGTTTAAGCCAATGACGCGAGAACGTAGGAGATAAAGTTCGGCTGGTGACAACGCGCTGTCGACGTGAGTTTAAAAAAGGAGCGCTATTATGCCTCTTCTTGCCTCCCTCGGCTGCTTTACGAGCGCCGCTACGAGGCTGCTGTTTAAATTACCACGCCGCCGTGTAATCAGGCTGATTAGCATTCTTACGCCAAGTAATTACGTAATTTTATGATCATGCGTGCAGGACTGACGTTAATGAGCGAATCGTTAAGCGGATTAGTAATATGAAACAGTAATAAAACTGTAACTTTTGCAGGTTGAAACGTCAGAATTATTAATGGAAGAGTACGCGACGTACGGTCTAATTTAGCTTTATGGTTTCCCACTTAAGAGACGATACGTTAAAATTAACGATCGCTCTGAGAATAGTCCTTCGTTAATTTATTTTTTGCCGGCTGAAATTGCGACGACGGACTATTTTAGAAATAATAAAACAACTGCTACGATGAGAAATTGTGAGAAGGGCAGGGCTGAGTTATTACGGGGTGAGGGGAGGGCGCACGACGTGAAAATGTGAACAGCCGGACTTAGACTCATAATTATTCCGCGCTCGTAAAAAGGTCTTGCCGGGTCATTGCCACGGCATTCTCTTGAGACGCAGTAGATTTAAACTGCTGTAAAGGAAAGTGTCTCCGATTCGTTGCCAAGAAGGGACCGGGCGTGATACATCGATATCGATGCAGTCGCTTAGCAACGATAATCGTAATATGTATGTCACCTTTTATCTATTCCCTGTTTGCCTATTGTAATGCCTCGCCACAATTTCCGGAGGATATATCTCTTCGATAAAAATGAGACTATCCCTCTACACATTTACTTTACACTCGCAGAACAAAAAACAGAACGTATTGTATGTCCCTTATTATTTCTCTGTATCTACCTTAATAAAAATTATTGCAAGCATTTTGACCTAGGAATTTATTCACTCGGGCATCCGCGTCTCTCTCGCGAGAGAACCCGCAAGAACTCCGGTGCCGTATAATTCTGTACAAAACTATAAGACTAATTCTATAAGAGTTTTTGCAAGCTAATACTCTTACAGTAACTGAACTTTAGTTTCTCAAAGAGTGATGCGGAGGCGTATTATTTTATCGCGCCTGGCATGTTGCTTAACGAGCAGCCTTATTGGCGGCAACCTCTCTCTTTTAAAGTCCTTCAGATTATCGTATATACCGGCAGCTGGAGCCTTAACAACCGTGCGCGTCGGGCATCCCCGTGAAAGGCGCACCATACTAATTGACTTCTCGCAACTTTTCGTGGGAACCGCCTCCACGGTAACTTCCAACTTCGTCGGTATATCGAGACGCGGACCATTCCTTTCTCACACCCCCTCGCGCTCGCTCGAGTCTCCGACGACGAGGTCAGAGAAGAACGCGGCTCATTAAAATTTCAAAGTACCACCCCGGCGTTACGTTCGGCGAGAGACCGCCCCGCGTTTCACGGGTCTTCCATCAATTTGTTAGTTACTACTTAGGCATTTAATTGGCAATAATCGCAGCACCTTGGTGTGCTTTAATCGTTTTGTCGTGATGCAAATAGCCGTTATGACTAAAACTTTTCAAATAGGTATATATGGATAAATGTACCAGTTTTAATACATATAATTCGGCGTGGATTAAAATATAAAGAAATTAAAAGTGCAGAAGAAACTAACTTTAATCCGCAGGGATAAGGAATTATGTATGACAATTGTTCATGATTATTATACTTATAAATAGTATATTGAATATATGCAGTTTGGAATCAGATCAGTAAGTTCGATCAGATATGACCTGGATTGCATAATTCGTTATTCTCTCGTTTAACATTTCTAATGCAAATAGTATTGTATCATAATGAACTTAATTTTCGGGGTATACTTGTAAGTACGCATAAGTAAATGGAAGTAAGCGATTAATATATCGTCAGTGTTAATAAAGATACAATTATTGCGTACGTATTCAATTCGTAATTTTAATATTATTTGTTATTACTGACAATGTTTTTATATGCCTTAATGTTTATATTCATATTACAACAGTAGTACGCCAATTATCATTTAAATTTACTGTGCATATATCTTCCATCATTATTCAAAATAAGTACATGGATGTAAACAAGCGAATTTATTGCACAATTTACGAGTATATGTGAATATTGTGTTACGTGCTTTAATTGGAACGTTTAATCATTTTTTGTAAGGCTATCGGATAATAATTATAAATGCAAACTGCTCCAATTGTGGATGCAACAAACGATGTACGTGATAAATAATTATCGATATGCCGGGGATTTGCAATATTGGAAAGAAAAGCTGCATCTTTTGTAGTTTTAGCATTTTGTCGATTATTTTAATAGAAAAGACTATTAAATGCAAATTCGAATGCTGAACATATATGTATAGTGAAAGATACGTTGTAGATATATGTTCTATTTTTTATAGTGCATACGAGAATCAATTATATTGCCTTCATAATTTAATGATAACAAATGTTTCAAAATATATCTTTATCCTGAAAATATTCATTACACGTAGCGACTCCGTAATAAGGATACCTTTCATTTGCAAGTACAAACAATATCTCATTGCTCATGCCGTATAAAATATAACGATAATCAAAGTTTGGAACTAAGAAACTTTGGCAAGTGTATTACTATTCGGTGACTTACCATCTATATAAGAATATATTTCTCGATTTTCAACGGAATTGTCACATTTCAGGAGAAAATATAAAAAAAATATTAACGTGCATTTCATCGATTAAACAAAAAGTTACAGTCAAATTCGTTGGCAATAGTATTCGAATTCGAGCAATTCTCCGCTGCAACAGGTGGCTGCGCAAACGAGCCATTAAATGATTCATCTCTAGTAGCAACGAGGTAAAAATATTTTATATAAAGAAAGAGTTTTCCTCGAAATTTCGTCTACTAGCTAAAGCAAATACTTTCTATGAAAATCTACCCGAGATCTAAGATGAGAGAAAGACAAGAGCAATTGTTTTAAGAAAATGATTAAGTTTCATATGAAAAACCAGGTGTTAAATAAGAGTGCGAGACAATTTGTTTGAGAAAAAAAACTTTCCAAACTGTAATAGAAATTTACATCATCGCGCGACCTCGCTACTCTACAACTTTCTTGCATTCATTTGATATTTATTTAATATTTTCAGCACAAAGCGTAATGCATTTTTGCATATTATGTATCTTACCGCGCGCTTTGCATCGGACACCCGCCAGATACTTTGAATCCTCAACAAACGGATCAGCTTTAGCTCGGTAGCGACAAAGACGCATTGTTTCGACGGAACAATGTATGTATGCCGTAAGGATGTCCGTTTGTTGGTCCTCTTTTCAGTCTCCTTAACGAGGAGCGGAGTACCGGGTCTGTACTTTGATGTCGGCAATTCTCTCGACGGATCCCAAACCATCAGCTTCGTTCAATCAGAGTAATTGCGCGTTAAATCTCTTTGCTCGCCATTGAATCAATTTTGCAGCCTTCCGAGCGCCTTCGTACATCCTTGTTGCTACGATGTTTCTCTGTAACTCGCTTCTCTCGCGCAGGCTGAATGCCATTCGATTAATCAGCTGAGGAAAACGAAAGATTCAACAGCCCTTAGCTCGTTCAAAAGATCCAGAATCGCTATGCATTAATCTGTTCGTTGTACTAAAATCGTTTTATAAAATATTACCTAAATATCCTGGCTTTTTATACACAATTTTCTCCCCGTAATACATTCTCTTCCCTTTTCTCCGTTTATAAAATATCTCGTTAGCTATGTTTGTACACCGAAGAGATGTAAATAATTTCTAAAGTGTTCGCGCGACGACGCAATATTTTTTCGAGTATTTTTTGCATCGCGGGAGAAATTGGGAAAGTCCGTACCGCGAAAGCTATACGTAATGATATTACTAACTTAGGCGAATGCGAGCTGACGCCCGCGCGCTTTTAAATCTCTCGGCAAAGTGCGACGGCGCTTTCTAGGCTCTTGCTATCCCAAGGCAAAAAAAAAAAGAGGGAGAATCTCTCCGGCAAATTCCCAACTGAATTTGTTAGGAGCACAACGAAAGCGGACGGGGAACGGCGCGTTCCTCCCGCACGTATTCGGCACGTCTGCGTGCGGCCGCATGCACAACTCAAGGCGTCTGTTTCGTTCCTGTCGATATTGGTTTCGCGGTGTATTGCGTCGGTTTGCGTTTCCTTCCATCCGCTCTCTTCTCCATTTTCCCCAACTCGCGCCTCTCTCTCTCTCTCTGCCATTAACTGCTTTTCAGTCTTTCCATACCTTTATCCCGCCGCCGCCCCCTCGATTTCGCCCCTTTCTATCTGACCCGCGCCTTTTCCTGAGTCGCGGTACTTCCGCATCGAGATGAAACCGACTAGCGAGAAGGATGTGCAACGAAGGAGACGAAGGGGGAAATGAAATTTAAAGAAGTGCCGATAAAATGAACCGCGAGTCCCCTTTCCGCCGCCGGAAACACGGCTTGATAACGTCTCGCGCCGGGTCAACGCGAATGCCTCGGCCGTGCAAACTTGTTTTACACTGTAGAAAAAGAACAATGTCGAGAATGGGTTTGATTATTATCACAGCGTTGTGCTACAACGTTCCAACGTGAGATAAAGCGTAATTAACGGGAAAAACGGAGGTGCCTGGAAACCGGATGTTGGGCGCAAGGTATCCGGAAACTGTTGTAAATGCTTGTAAACATATATAGACGGATGAAAAACAAGATTAAACTGAGGCTTTACGAATACAGATTTTTTTTTGTGCGGAGATAATTGTGTTGCAAAGTACGAGAGCGCAGTGGAAGTTTCGAGGGAAGAGAACGATCCTGGATTTGCAGAGCGACGCCAAATACGCGTGCGTACATCGCCGATAGAAGCGTGGCGGAAAACGCAGATTAAGACTGAAATATGGCCCTAAGCCTTTTATTCTGCTGTCGGTATTATACCCCGGGGATTTATTTACAAACGGCGGCAAATCCGCCGACGAGTGAGAGAAATTCAAAGCTCTATATCGATAAACATATCTTCCGGTTTCGTATTCGAGGGAAGATTTGCGACGAGTTGCAAAACGAAAAAATAAGGTATCGCGATACGAGACGCGGTCCAATAACTGGGCGGACAATATCGATCTGGATCTTCCCACGATATCCCGACGGCGCGTGGTAATCAGAAACGCGGAAAAATCATAACTCGCGAATTCGATTCCCCGTCTGTGTGCATTCGCGCGCCGATAATCGGGATTGTATCCTTACGCTGCCGATTATACGATCGGCACGACTGAAACTCGTTCTCGCGTCATGAAACTTTAAATTGTTGAGCAGCGGTTTGCGACAGCTATAGATGAACTAAACTACGCTCGCGCTCTCAGAGGATTAAACTGAAAGTCAAATCCGTGGGATTCGCCGTGACAGCCATTATTTGCAGATTTCACGTCGGCATATTTGACGTTCACGACGCGCGAAAGATGAGCAGGGACAATAGCGCTCGTCGGTGGGCTAAGAAACGTGACAAATGAATTTTTATATTTCAATGGCAATGATCCTCTGCCGCCACAGATGTTCTTTCCTTTAAATTTTCCTTCACGTCTTCCACATTTTTTTTCAATCTTTACGGTGCAACAGATTTCGCCTAACTTTTGTCTGAGAATCGTCTGTCTCTATTAATTCGCGCGTAAATTACTTTCTTGTACGTCGATATGTCTGTAGCGATGTTTTTATTTATAAAAAAAAATTTAATTAACTAACGATACCTGACTGCGTTCACTGACGCATCTCTGCTCGCTGTAAAACTAATTAATTTGTCAGGATTATTTAATTTTTCTCCACTCATTCGTATAATCTTTTGTGTTCTATTCCACGATTTCGATCTTCCTCTGCTGAATCCAAACTCGTGTAAACATTTATATGCGTCAACATAAATAACAAATTTTATTAATTTGTATTTGTATAAAGCATTTGACTTATGTCAGTCACATACATCCAGAAAAAAAGTTTGTTTAAAATCAAACAAGTTTGTTTGAATTTTTACCTTACTAGACTCTTACTTTCGACGGGTAAACCGCTGAGGGCATTGTGGTGTACAGATTTACGGCATTACTGGGCATTGCTGGGCATTACTAGGCATTTTTGGGCATTAGACCTTGCTGGGGCATAATAAAGATAAAATAAGATAACAAGATAAAATAATGCCCGCTGGGTATTTCTTTATCATAATATTTCTTTATACATATATATTCATAGTAGGCATTGGTTATTTTGGTCAGTGGTTTATCCCTCGCTTATTTCATTTCAAAGAAACAATTTCTTTACCTTGGCCAAAATTTTATTTTATTGGGACTGGAATTTCTAAGAGAATTCACATCTATTTCTTCAAATCTAGCAAATGTTTTAGTACAAGTAAGTAAAACTTTAGTAGATTCAAAGAAACATGATTTCAACGTATCTCATTTGTCTAACTAAATCTATTTTCTGGGAGTAGCAGCGACCGTAACTTTTTCGATGAATCAAGTTTTCAGATATGAAAAATAACTCGTGTTTGAGTTCCGAGCGCAGCTTCAACATATATATAATCATGACCGAGAAACTCTTGCATCGGAGATCGAGTGTACTATCGGTATAAAGATGCTTGTGAGCGGAATCGAGCGACATGTTCGAGAGGGACTCTCGAACACGCGACATGACGTAGCGCTTGGTCCCTCCCAACCGACGAGAACTTCCGAAATTATGTGTTTACGTTTGAAGTTTGCTTTGAACTTTGACAGCGTCTTTACTAGTGAATATCATATCGATCCTTTGCAAAATTTTTTAATAAAGAACGATTTAGTTGTTAAAAACGTTTGGCAAATTAAGTCTCGGGAATATTAAGCCGATGGCTGAGAATGATCCGCTCAAGTCTGCCTTTGTTAGTCGAAAACGTAAGGTGAGAGAAAAACGTAAGCCGTGAAAGGCTATTGCTATACGACTTACGTTTTTCTCCGCTCTGCTTTACGTCTACGACTAAGCAGACTTAAGCGTTTACGGATCATTCTCTGCCATCAGCCTAAATCGGTGAAGAAATCTTACAGCGAATTCGATTGCTAGCACTAGTGCGCACTGAGTGCACACACTAAGGCTCGTTTACAGTCAATTCTTCTATTAAAGGCTCGTCTTAGATATCTCTTGAAATATCTCTTAGCCAGTAAAATAATCTGTAAAGCATCCGCGCGGATCAGTTTTTTAGTTAACACTTTTTCAACGTGTATTTAAGACAAAGTTAAATTTAAGAACTGACTGTAAACAAGCCTTAGTATGCACTCAGAGCGCACTAGTGCAACCAACCGAATTCGCTATTAGTCTAGAATACATACAAACTTAGGTAAGATTAAATTCGCGAAACAAATTATCGCTGAAGCAAAGGTCAAAAGCGAAAATGAAAAGCTTCTAGAGATCAGTCGTGAACATTTTATTCAGGCATTTCGACTCTGTGTCTAAATTCTCCTGAATCACATTTGGTTAATCAAATTGACGCACGGTCCGCATAATCTTTGATCAAACTAAAGTATGAGACTTAAAGTATGAGAGCATTATCAGAGACGAAAAGAGAATGTTGGCGTGTGTAAAGTTTAAAGAGAGACGGGCCCATCGACTGATACTTAAATTGTCGCTTAGCTCTGACACGACATCATTTGCATAAACGTGCGCACATATACGGCCAAAGCACGTGCCCATGTAAACGAGCAATGTAAAGACACGATGATAGCGCGAGCGAGATCGAAGCAAAGCGCGGCCGTGTTGCTGCAGAATAGCGTTATTTGCGCCAAAGTATATGGCTCTTTAGATTTTTACGGTTATACGCGTGCGTGTTACGGAGCCGATCGAATTTCCTGTGCAACGCATCACACACGCTGGCACTCGTACAAAGATCTCACGGACTTGAGGAGTGATGCGTTAATAATGTTTTTCAATCGTCAAAGAATGCGTTTTTTGCTCATTACAAAATTACTGAATATTAAATCATACTTTCAGTGGGAAAAATATTCCACAATTTAATATATCATGTTATCATTGTATTTTGTAAAATTGGACAGTGAAGTTAAATCAAATAAAATATTCGCACATAATGGAGACACCGCTTACGGTCAGGCTGGATTTTAATGAACGCAGAAAAGATTACTTTTACATATTTTTTCAACAATGGAACTTCTCAACGAAAAATGCTCACTCAGACAAATTCTAATTAGGATTAAAGCGCAGAAAATCTGTTTAACTGCTGCAATTTCAACGTCATGATTGCAATAGAAAGTTGAACAATCGGATAACTCGGAATAGAAAATTCAACTATTTTGTGTTATGCGCGAACAAACGGGTCCATTAAAAGTCACTGGAAAGAACTCTCGACAGCATACTATGGCCAGCTATGACACGGACTGGTTCCGAAGTGGCTTCCTGCCCGAGCAGTTGACAATACATGCATACGTTCTATCGATCCACGTGGCAATTCCGAGGCACGGATTAGCCGATGCCACCGACGAAAGTTCATCGTATAGAGTTGCATGTGTATATGTATGTTACAATATTATCCAGAGTTGGTGCTACTCTATTTGATTTTCCGCCATCGGTAAATTAATAATGTGTTTAAACGACTGCTTGTCGAAACTTATGGGAAATTATCGAGCGAGATATTTCAATTGGGAATCGGGAAATAAACTCTTGTTAATAATCTTACTGTCTTTAAGCAAAAAACAATTACTACTCTAGATATTGGTATGCAATTGTCTTTTCATAATTTAGGCATATTTATATAAAAACTAAAATATACTTGCGTCCAGTTTTGTAATATTGTTCAAAGAAACGTGTAATTTATTTTGCGCGCTTTTCACGCGGATATACGATTCTATGTGCAGCTCGTGCGAATAATATTCTCTGCATTATAAAATAATGAAATTTTTGTAGAAGCATTTTCGTTTGCGTTTTAACATAATGTGAATTTTACAAGCGTATAAAACAGCTTGAGATAATATCATGAATAAGAGTTGGTTATAAACCGCGAGCCCGCGATAACGGAAATCGAATCGTGTCAAGAATATACGTCGTCGTAAAATCTAAATGGAAATGTATGTATAAGTTATTGACTGCCTTGAGTGAATTTGACGAAATCAGTAGGATATATAGGCCGGTTCTGGACCACTTGTGGAGGGGGAACCGGATGGACCTAA